>NC_142677.1:8314897-8582855 GCF_964200805.1 Pocillopora damicornis | reverse complement strand
TGTAAAAATTTCCAGGTGTATTTTTGTTGCTCTATCATATCAGCCATTTGCTAATGCTTTCCGTGAAGTTCGTTTACTCAAATGGCCTGTTACAATCAAGAATTTTGCTCTCGCCTTATAGCTGATGGTTTTGCTTGTCCGTTTGGACAACACAAGTCTGTTAAAAGGGCTCTAGCTTTTGGGGTCTCGGCATATTGGTCAAGAAATACAGTATATTCGTCTCTTCACCGCGGTGCTCATATATGATTTCATACATCCACAATCATTATTCCATCTTAATTGGTTGACGTATTTTAATTGGTCAGACTAGCTTAAATGGTTCAACTGGACAATATCCACAACTACTTAATAGGTTGAATTGCACAGACTGTACAATCTAGATTTAATGGATCAACTGGTTAAATAGTCAAACTTGGGAAGACATTTGAGCGAAAAAAAGAGAAGAGTCTATCCTAGTTGGACGAGGTAGTTCTAATGGTCAAACTAGCTCCATTTATTCCACTGCACAACCTGCATAATTTAGCTAAATGGGTTCAAGAAGAGAAAATATTGAAACTAGCTTACTTGGTTCTACTGGCCAAATATTCAAAACCAGTGAAGACAGTTAAAGTGCAAATATTGCACAATCTTTCTCCACTGGACAAAGTAGTTTATATGCTCTAGCCAACTGGACAATATGCGCAAGAGGTTTAATGTGGTGAATTGCATAAACTGCACGATCTAGCTTTGATGGATCGAATGGTTAAAAAGTGAAACTAGGAAAGACAGTCAATCGGAAAAAAGGCACAATCTATCTCCCGTGGTCTAACTGGCTTCAATTATTGAATTGTACAACCCGCACAATCTAGCTGAATTGACTCAAGTACTTTAAATAGTCAAACTAACTTAATTGGCTCAACTGGTTAAATAGTCAACGCAGCGAGGACAGTTCAACTGCATAAACTACACAATCTATCTGAATAGCGAAATATGCACAACCTGGCCTGAATGATTTATTCGATTAAGTAGTCAAACTAGTGAGGACTCTTTACCTGCAAAATTGCGCAATGTATCTAAACTCCTGAAAGTTAGCTGAAACGGTACAACTTGACGAAATGCACACACTACCTTAATCGATTGGACCCCTCAAAATGTCTCAAGCTAGCATAAACGTTTTATCTGGACGAAATGCACATGGTAGCTGAATTGGTTTAATGTTGTTAAAATAGTCAAATTAGCTGAAAGGGTTGATGAGCATGAAATACACTTATTTGACCATTCTACCTACTTTGTGCATTTGTTTCCAGGTAGAGTTTTAATAAGTTTAACCATTATATCCAGTTAAACCAATTCAACTGTCTAACAGCAATGGTGAAAGAGCAAAAAGACAAGGTACCGAGTCGCAGCTAAAACTCTTCATGTAGGTAGCTTAGGATATTGGTTGCCTGTCTGTTAAGAGGCGACAGCAGCATTCTGAAAGCTCAAATGTCTTCCCAAGTTTGACTATTTAACCATAATTCTCTTTCAAAGGCATCTCGAAAGGACTAAGATTAGCTTTAGCTAACTCACAAGTTCTAAAACGCTTACTGCAAAAATCTGAATCATACTGCAAGAGATTCGTAGACTCAGTGCTGCTAGATAACTTCTTTTTAAGCAGTTTAAGAGGTCCTCTCACAGTGTGCTTAAATACAAGCTCCAATGGACTGAATCCTAGAGACTCCTGTACTGACTCAGCTGCAGCAGACAGTTGCAGATGGCTGCCCTCGTCCCCATCCTCCTCCGTTTCGAAACAGTAGATCCTCATCATGTTCTTCAGTGTTTGGTGCCATCTTTCGAGAGCTCTTTGACTTTGAGGGTGACATGCCGTTGACATATACTGTGTGACTCCAAGCTCGTGCAGGACGTGCTGAAATACGCCACACAACATTGGAACCTTGGTCAGACTGGATAGAACTTGGGAGACCTACCGGTGTAAAGAGCTTGGTTAAAGCTCTGACTATGACCTTTGCGCTGATATTTCTCAAGGGCACGGCTTCAGGAAATCTACTGGATGCACACATGATGGTCATCAAATACTGGTGTCCAGACCTCTTCTTAGGTAGTGGCTCTCAACAATCAACAATGAGTCTTCTGCTGGATGGCTCTTGAAGGGCTGGTAGTGGCTGTAACGGTACTTTTGGAACGATCTGATTCGGTTTCAAGGCCATCTAACAAGTGTGAAACGACTTGCAGTATTGCGCCACAACTTTTGTTAGACTGAGCCAGTACAAATGGTCTAAGAACCTCTGGCAGGTTTTGTTGACACCCAGGTGGCCAGGCAAGGGGGCCTCACCCGCTGTGCTTAAAACGTCTGGTCTGTAGGTCTTTGGACAATCATCTTGTACTGGACAGGCCACTCCTCTTTTCTGGGAACATGGTATGGTCTACACGTTTTCATTAGCACTCCATTCTTCGTAAAGTAACAGGTGGGGTTCTGAGATACTTTGCTTTCACTAACACTTCTTGAAAATATAGGTGAGACTTCCGGGTCCTCGTGTTGTTCTGCAATGAGTTGAGAAGTTGACATCTTTTCGACCTGTTCCATTGAACTTTTCTCAGAAAGTACTTATACTGGCTGAGAGAAAGAGGGATTCGGTTGCTCACCCGTAAGGACCTGACTGATGGCAGTGTCAGCTAATGTTACCTTTTTTGTCTCTGGTTTCTAACTTCTTACTTATGGCTCGCGTCACGACACATTATGGGTACAGACGGAGAATTCTCCTCTCTACTGGCTCTGGAGATTTTTCTTAACCACGCTTGTCGGTGACAATAGTATTGACGACTACTGGTGTATACTGTGTGTACGGTGGCACCAGGGTGTACTTGGAGCTGATTCCTCTTATTAGAACACTCGCATAAGTGGACGACTTCTCAGAAAACACCAAAGTGTCACTCAGCAATAGAGACTGTGAGGCTCCAGTGCCTGTCAAGATCTTGATTGGTATGGAGTTAGACGTATCAGTTGACAATGACACCGAACCATGGTGGATGAAGGGCTGAAAAAGATCCATGACAGATTTGCAGGGGCCACCGACTTCAGTAACAGCACTTGCTCCAGTCTTCTCTCTTAGAACTTGGGGAGGGCGGTGTATCTTCACCAACAGCAGTTAAAGTCAATGTCTTAACGAGAAAACCATCACGCTTAGGCGCCACTCTCCACTTTTCCGGGCAGCTAGAAATCGGCTTGATGGGCTTACCTCGATCAGACTTGTTCTGTCTTGACCATGAGGAGCTGAAACGATTCCCATAATTGTTAGCGGGATTCTGCTTTGGATGTCCTCCGTCATTCTGCCGACTTCTCTGGTTTTGCAAACCATCGTGGTACCGAAGGAGGCAGAACTCTAGCGGGTGAAGTGTGAAGCTGATGGAGTTTTTCCATGAAGTTCACTTTGTGCCTCAACCAAAGCTCATCTGCTAGTCGTGCACCTTCCTCTAAGGTTTGTGCTTTTTGCTCATCGACCAACGTTCGGACATCACTGTGAATGCACCTCTTAGACTCCTCTATTAAAACTAGCTGTCATTAACCTATCGTGACTCTCATCTACCCTCTGCGAATGGCACCAACGATCAAATAACTGTTCCTTACTTCTAGCAAATTCTACGTAAGTCTGACTATTGACTTTCTCACGGTCTCTGAACCTCGGCAACTATTTTAGAACCCTTTAAAATAATATCCTTAGCAGTGTCATAATTTGCAGCTTGCTCTACACCTAACCGTGCTTAAATTTTTCCTCCTTTATTGACTAGTACACTCTGTAATTGAATTACTCAGGAATCCGTGGGCCACTTAAGATTGCCAGCTACTTTTTTAAAGTGCAAGAAACACTTATCAGCGTCTGCTTCCTGAAATGGAAATACCAACTCAAGATACTCGGTGATATCAAATTTCACCTTTCTTGTCTGTCCTTTTCTTCCATCCTTTCTTGTCTGTCCTTCTGTTCCACCCTTTCTTGTCTGTTCTTTTCTTCCATCCTTTCTTGTCTTTCCTTTTCTTCTCTCTTCAGCCTTTCTTGCATTTCTAGCTTTTACAGTTCTAACTCGTTGCTGTTTTTTTTCCAGTCTTCCCTAGTTGGACTATTTAACCATTCCATCCATGTATGATAGATTTTGCCGTATCTGCAGTTCAAACTGTTTAGCTAAGTGTGCATATTGTGCAATTGAAGCACTTAAGCTACTTAGAGCACTTCACCGACTTGAGATAGTCGAGATAGAGACTGCAATTTGTGCAGTTTAACCGTTTCCGCTACTTTGACTATTTCAATAGTCGAAGCAATTAAGCTGATTTGTCATGAAAAAATTCAGTTATATCTTGCGGTTCATGCAGTTGAGCAAGTTAAACCAGTTTGACCATTTCAAGCACGTGAACCAATTAAGATAGATTGGGCTATTTTTGGAGTATGATTGTCCACAGAGTTTGACTTTTCAATGATTATGTGTGATTAGCCCGCATTGGTCAGTTTGACCATTTGAACTTCTTCAACCAATTCATATAGAATGAGCAATTTGTGCAGTTTGACTGTCTTTGCTGGTTTCACCTTTCAATTAGTTGAATCGATGAGGCTACTTTGACAATTTTAACTACTTGAAACAATTCAGCTAGATTGTACAGTTTCTCTGCAGTTTCAAGAATTATGAGTCACTTTCACAATTTGAACGACTTCAACGAATTACGATAGATTCTGCAACTTTGTTCACTAGTTTGACCACCAAACCAGTGGAACAATTTCAGCTACTTGGACCATTTCAACCACTTCGACAAATCTAGCTACATTGTGGAGATTTCTAGATTGAACCTATAAAGCTTTGTGCACCCTATGCAGTTAGACCACTTGAGCAAATTTGACAAGTTGAACTTCTTCAAAGAATCGAGAAAGATTTGGCATTTTTTGCTGTCAGGCTAGCGGTCTTCGCTGGTTTGATGCTTTTGGCCAGTCGAATAGATTAAGCCAGTTAGACAATTTGAACTATTGGAACCAATTCAGCTTCATGGTGCAGTTGAAAACGTGTAGCTAGTTTGACCATTTGAGCTACCTCAAGCAGTTAAGTATTGTGCAACTTGTGCAGTTCTAGAGCAACGAAATCAGTGTAGGAACACTCATTGTCTTCGGCACCGCCAACCATTACATCCAAAGGTATCCTCATCTCTCTACCGAACATGAGCTCGAACGGGTTGTGCCCCGTGGAGGAATGAACACTACTGCGATAGGCCATAGGGCAAAAATCGAGGTGCTCATCCCGTGTAGCTGGATTATCTTCAACTCTAGCTTTCAACATGCTCCTTAAGGTTTTGTGCAGATTTGGCACCTATCCGAGAATGTTCTAGACTCGAAATTACAGGCTTGATAGCTATGAATGCTGTCAGGCACACCAGATCTGCAGATCCAGTTCCTTACAAGCACCTTTGCAGAGGTTTTGGCACGCTGGTTGGACATTGCAAACACCTCAGCCCTGTTGGTAAGACTGCACTGAAGTGTTAAAATGTAGCGGTTTCTTCTCTGAGACCGTGGCAAGGGAGCAACAATGTCAATATGGATGCGTTGCATGGGGTTGCCAGAGGTAAATGACCACAGTGGTGCTCTGGGTCTCGCCCTTGGCTTACACTTGGCACATGTCAGACATAGATCGTAGTAACAATGCACCTCTTTGGTCGTGCCAGGCCTCCGGAATCTAGCTTTCATCTTCATTAGGCTCTCCATTCCTCCAAGGTGGGCGGCAGCAACGCCATCATGAACTTCGACAAGGGCCTGCTCCACTAACTGGTTCGGTACAATCATCCTCAGTTTAGCTTGAGTAATGTGGGCAGCTGACTTTACATATAGAACCCGCTGTTGTAGCAACAACAGTTCAAACTGGGCCCAGAGAGCGCGATCAGCACAGCGCATCGACGTGAAGATCCTCAACAGCCGGTTTCCTCCACTCTTTCAACAAGCGACAAATTACCACGCTGATATCTGGATCACCTCTTTGGGCCTGTCCAACCACTTCTGGGTACCAACAATTTCTCACTTCACGCGGGGTTTTCACCGTCCGGAAGGTCTCTAGCAACAACCGTAAGTTGGGATAATCCTGTTGGAGTACACGATGGACAATTCCCATGTTGTCCTCCGGGCCTTCTAGACAAGGCGTCTGCATTGTTGTGTAACCTCCCCGGGTGACGTTGTATCTCAGAATCATACTGTAAGCGCCCTAGCGAACGGGCCACTTGCCCTTGAGGCTCTTTAAAAGACATTAGCGAGACTAATGAGTGATTATCAGTCCTCAGGTGCAATTTTTTGTCCCACCAAGTAAAACGGTCCACATTGTTTACCAGAGCTAGCATCTCTTATCGAGTCCCGCAATAGTTCTTTTCCTGCTCATTCAAAGAACGACTCCCGTAAGCTCTCACACGCTCAGTGTCATTGCGTTGCAAGTGAGATAAAACAGCGCCAATGCTCAAGGGTTGGCTGGCATCTGTGTCAACTACGAATAATCCTGCATCAGGACTAAAATCGGGATATGCCAAGACGGGTGCAATGGTCAAGCGATGTTTCGGTCCATTGAAGGCACTTTCTTGTTCCATCTGCCGCTGGAAAGAAACACCCTTCCTCGACAATTCGTAGAGTGGTTCTGCGACGATCGAGAATCCAGAAATAAACCGCCTATAGTAATGGCAAGACTAATGAAGCTTTGGAGCTCTTTGATGTCTACTGGGGTTGGCCAAGTTCTGACAGTCTGGACCTTGTCAGAGTCAGTTTTGATGCCATCTGAAGAGACAACATACCCTGCGAACGAAACTTCTCTCTTTAGAAACTGACACTAAGTTGGCTTCAGCTTAAGAGCAGCAGTTCGTATCCTGTCAAATAATAACCGTAGGCGATGCAGATGTTCCTCGAGGGAAGGGGCCCAGATAATAATATCATCCAAATACGCAAGACAGTGTGTCGAAGTCGGTTCACTGAGTGCTAGATTCATCAATCTGGTAAATCTAGCTGGCCCATTCGTGAGTCCAAAAGGCATAACCCTCCATTGGAATTGTCCACGATGGGTCGAGAATGCTGTTTTGGGTCTGTACTCTTCTTTTACTTGCATCTGCCGATACCCAGACGCCAAATACAGACAGGAGAACCATGGGCCACCACCCAGCGCTTCCAAGACATCATCAGTCCTCGCTAACGGTATTGCATCTTTCTATGTACACAAATTCAGTTTGCGGTAATCAATGCACATACGGTAACTTCCATCATGTCTCCTTACTAAAACAACCGGGCTGCTCCAGGGGCTTTGCGACTCTTCAACTCTACCATTCGCAAGCGGCTCGTCCAGCTGTTGATCTATGATCTCCCCCTGGTGCGGTAGTATGCGACGAGGAAGCTGCTTAATGGGAGCATGCTCACCAGTGTTAATATCGTGTTCATAAGATCTAATCATCCTAAATCAGAATTGTTAATTGCAAATATGCCCTCATATTGGTCTATCAGTAGGGAAAATTGCCTTTTCTGCTCATCTGAAAGCCCATGTGAACTTGGCTGGATAACTTTTGCCCTTCTATTCTCTCTTTCTGTACTTTCCTGCATATTATCCTCAATATTTCTGTCTATAACTGAGCAGTATGGATGGTTAGGTGCTGATGGACGAACGCCAGTTTCTGTAGGAGTAGCACTGTCACTTACACCGCTGACGGTATGGTATTCAGCAACAGGGAGAGGTGATCGTAAGGTGAGAACTTTGTCGGAGAAGTTGGCAACCCGAGCAAGAGTGTCTCCTGCCTCTGGCACTTCTAGGGAACGAGCCATACTTATCTTAGAAGTTTCCTGTACTTCCTTTCACCCCTCCAGGATTCAAGGGCTTCTGGAATTCTGTTCGTAGCCTCCATCTGTTCTAGTTCTTATCTCTTGTTCAGTCCCCGGTTCTAGCTGTATATCTGCACATAAAAAGATTCTACAAACACGTAGGGTTAGCCTTCGTTCTTAGCCGCGACAACTTTAACCACGAAAGCCACTAAATACGTAGGTTTCGGTTTTTCATTTCGTATTTGGTTTTCTTCCCTTTCTAGGAAAGTTTCAACGTCACTGTCTGCAAGCGTCGATACGAATATTTCTGCTTTTTGGCAGACATAATCCGAAAATATTCTGAGAAACGACCTTGGATTGAGAATGATTAAGGCTTTGCCGTTCATTCATCAACGCGACCAAGTGGCGTAAAAGGCGTGTGACTTTTCAGCAGCTGATTGGCGATATCAAACACATGCGGTAAAATATCGTATTTTTTCACGTGCGTTGTCACAGCTTTTTTAAGGGCTGAAAATCCTTATATAACACCATAGTTTGTTTGATGAATGTATACATTGTATATATTTTAAACTCAAGCGGGGATGACGAGGGGTGATTCTTCTATCTGTATTGTATACACAGCCCTTAACTAGGCTAATGACACTCCATAACATTTGGAACAAAATGTTCTTTATTGTATTCAATATTTAAATACAGTTTATTACATGATTGCTTGAAATTGAGATGAACATCGCAGATTACTACTTAAGAATACAGTATACCTCAGAACAGTCTTAAACGGTTTAAATCGAAGCGAGGAATAGTATTGTGTAAGTTACCATGCAAGTAATGTATATTACTACTTGTAGAAAGCGGCACAATAAATCATTAGCTAATAACACTTTCAAGTTCGTTATAACTTTTGAGGGGTGAAAGGGTAGTTTCGCGCCTTCATGATTAGCCATTTTCATGGTGTTTGAATTTTAGGGGGTGGGAAGCAAGTCAGTATGTGCCCGGATACCCTGACGAAATGCTGCCAATCGACCTGTTGCAAAGAACGACATAACCGTCTCATAATTTTTCGCGCTAACGTTTAGATCTAGTATAACCTTTAATCTAAAACCTGATTGTTCCATTTAGCTGAATATCAAAGTCGTGCGTTTAGTAAATAACCTATAAAAATAAGTTTGAGGTGATGGAAGAGTGGTTCCCACCGCAGCTTTAATCTACTTGGCTTTATTTCAAATTTTCAGGTAATTTAGACATAGTTAATAGAGGGGAATGGTTATGAAGGCCGGCATAAATGTGGTATTTTTCCTTGACATCACCACTTCAAATTTAAAGTTGTAGTTCTAAATAGATCTTTTGAAATTGGTGAACTGATTGAACTAGATTGCGGTAATTTTATTCCTTGGCAGCTCGTAGACTGCCTTATTTTATCCAGGATCTCTACACCTAACACGAGTAATAGGGGACCGAGTGGATACCATTGCCGAACTCCCCTTGAGACTTTTATGCAGTTAGTTGAGTAGCCTCCGTTCACTAGCAGCACATCTTGAACAAGGACCATTCTATTGTTTCAAATGCGTCTTCAAAGTCAATGAACATCAGAATTCCTCGTATTTTTTGTCGTCTGTATATACCATTAGATTGTTCAACAATCTGACGTTTTGTCTAATGAATCTTCCCTTAATGAACCCTGTTTGATCAGGATGAATTAACTTCGGCAGGACCGGTTTAACTCTCTTTGCAATTATCTTTGCAAGAATCTTGTAGTCTACATTGAACAGATTGACTGGACGCTAGTTAGATAATGTAGTCAAATTTTTGTCATCCTTTAGGATTAATGAAAACACTCCTCAGTTTTGTGATATAGACAATGTTCCACTTTCAAATCCTGCATCTAATGAGTCTCAGAGTGCAACACCTATAAGATCGAAGAGGGCTTCATATAATTCTTTTGTAAAGCCATCATCGCTGGGTGTTTTGTTGTTTTGGAAACTGTTCCAGAGCATTGTGAACCTCTTCAGTGTTTATTTCAGCATCTAACTCAAGACTTTCATGCTCTACAAGGGTGGCTGAAGTTCAAATTCCCCACAAAGATTTGAAACTTTCTTGATACATTCCCTTTTTCTCTAAGGTCAAAATTCGTTTTGTACAATTGATTTAATTGATATTCTATTTCTTTGTTTTTTTGGGGGGGGATCTGAAAAGAGTTCTTCCTGGCCATTGTTCAGTTTAAGATAATCTTTTTTTCATACTTTCTTTCCTTAAGGTTCAAAACATATTTTTTAGGCTTTTCTTCTTTTTCAGTCCATGTAGCCTGAGACTTGGATGTTTCGCCCTTGCCATTAACTTCATATATCCCTTGTAATTCTTTCTTTAGTTTTTCATATTCTGTCAAGTACTGTTGGGCTTGGCAAACGTCATTACAGATTATGAAATCTAATTGTTCTATTCTGCTTTAAATATATGGTATTGTTTCGGATCTTATTTCCACTTTTATTCATTTCCAGAGCAATTGTTTATTATATACAGCAGTGTGTTTTTGTAGGATACATGGATAGTAATCTTTCATCAATCGTCAAATAGCATTCGTCCTGGAGAAAAGTGTTATTAAATTTCCATAAGCCAGAGCCGCGCTCAAATTCCCCATTCAGATCAGTGCTCAAAAAGACTGCCTTATGCTCAGGTGCGATTTATTCTCGCGTTTCCACTTTTGTGACATCGTGCTGAAATTTGTCACTTATTAAGAAAAAGTTTAGGCGTGATTTTACTTGGGTTATTTTATATTTTGGTGTTAGAGAAAGTTTCTTGAAAGAGGTAATTATTTGCTTTTGTTGTTTTAAATATGAGAATATCGACCTTTTTTTTTCTTGATTCCTTAAACTTCTAAAAGTAAGCGTTAAGAATTTCTTAGTACACATTGAAAAAGCAAAAAAAAAAAAAAGAAAAAAAAACTAAGCAACACTACAAAATAAGTACCGAACAAACAACACAATTACTTACGTCTCTGGCCGAAAGCCTACACTCGAAGGTGCTAATTCGCGAGGTTAGATCACAATATACTAAAAAAAGATATCCAAAAATCCAGACAGGTTGTTTAGTTTTCTGATTTTTCTTTTTTTCTTTTCAACAATCATGTCTAGAGTTAAAGGGTTCTTAGATCCTCATAATAGTTAATCTTGAAAACTTTTACAGTTCAGTCTGTTTTCAAAACAAATTTTTTCATCCAGTCACGTTTTTCCATTGTGATATTTTTTATAACTTTTCTTGCGTCTCTGAACAGCTCCGCTCTCCATGCATTTAAGTTTTCATTGGTAAAGATCTCCCCTCGTAAATCATATAAAGTTGCATTTCGTTGGTTTATCCTGACTTTATAAAGTTGACTTTTTGCGTTGTCATTACTAAAACAAACGATCATCGGTCGTGTTTCGGTTTTGTTTTTTTTTTTGTCACCGCGTGTTAAGTTGAACCTCAGAATTTTTCACAAACTAAAAACATTCTTAACATTATCTTCTTCTTAGCGTTTGGGGATTTCGTGTATTATTAAGTTAAATTTACGAATATATTGTTCCAAGTCATCATGACTACCTTCAACATCGTCGAGTCTTTGTTTAACTTCCTCCAGCTCCTTCTTGAACGTTAATACTAGTTCTTTGAGGAGTTTTAATTTGCAATCAACAGCAACATTTTCTGTGACTAAGTTGTGTACTAAAATTTATAAGATAAAATGCATAACTAAATTAAATGATTCAAATTCATAATTCACCACAATGTATCTAAATTGATTTAAGAAGTTAGAATAGTCAAAATAACTGGCTTCATTGGTTCGACCGTACAAAGTAAACAATTTAGTTTAAGTGGTTTCATTGGTTAAGTTGTCAAACTAGCAAACGGTCAATGGTCAAACTAGCTTCAATTGTTCTACTCCACAATCTAGCTGAATTGGTCAAAATAGTTATCATTTTTTAACTACTGTAACTTATCCGATTGGTCAAAAGGTCAAACCTTCCAAGACGGTTGACCCGATCAAAACCTAAATCTTTCATAAATAATCAAACTGGCTTAAATTGTTCGTGGTTCAACTACACACACTCCACAATCTAGCTTAAGTGGCTTAGGTAGTTGAAAAAGTTTAAGTAGTTTAATTGGCTCAACTAGTTAAAGGATCAAATACAGAACTTGTTAATATAGTTTAACTGGAGAAAATGCGTAAATAGCCTAATAAATTGATCTGCACAAACTGTGCGAAACTCCATTTTCTTGCGTGTGGTTGAACCATTTAGGCTAATTTGACAATTTGAACTACTTGAACCCATTGTGATATATGGTGCTATTTGCCCAGTTTAACTGTATTCGCTTTTTTGGCTATTTAACCAATCAGGCTAGATTGACCTAGTTTGATCATTTTAACCAGGGGTGCCGATCCACATATTTTGCGCATTTTATACTGTTTGGCTCTTTTCAGGTAACTTGAGCATTTTCACCAATTAATGTAGTTCAGGTAAAGTGTACTTTTTCACCAGAGCAATTTTACCTAACTTCACTTTTGTAAACAGTTGAGTTAGCTAAATTTTGTAGTTTTAAAGTTTAACTATTCTCGATTGTTTGAGCATTTAAATCAGCTGACATATCTAATTAGTTTGTGCACTTTGTTCATATGAGCCA
This sequence comes from Pocillopora damicornis, assembly GCF_964200805.1. Classification (NCBI taxonomy): domain Eukaryota; kingdom Metazoa; phylum Cnidaria; class Anthozoa; order Scleractinia; family Pocilloporidae; genus Pocillopora; species Pocillopora damicornis. The sequence goes on along the minus strand of NC_142677.1, from coordinate 8,570,418 downwards.
TTGTAGCTTACTTACCGTTTTTTCCCAATTTAGTAAATTCGCCTAGTTTACACATTTTTTAGTAGTTAGACTGTTATCGCTACTTTGACCATTAAAACCAGTTAAACCATTTCAGCTGGATTGCCCTTTTTATCCTAATTAGCAGTTTTAACCAGTTCGATAATTCTAACTAGTCAAGCCGATTCAGGTAGCTAGTGTATTTTTAGTAGTTCTGCTGTTTAAGTCAGTTGGTTCATTTAAAGCAATTTGACCGATTTAGCTAAATTATGCTTTTCGTTCATATTAGCAGTTTTGGTTAGTTGAACCATTTCAAACAGTTAGGCCAATCCAAGTAAACTGTGCAGTTTGTGCACTTTGAACGTTTTCCCTTATTTGATCATTGAAACCAGTTGAACCGTTTCAGCTAATTTGTGCGTATTGCCCACATGAGCTGCTATAGCTATTTAGACAAAAAAACAGTTGGGCCAGTTCAGCAGGATTGCATAGTTTGTTCAGTTAAACAATTGAAGCTAGTTTCACCATCTCAGCTACTTAAGTAATAGAAGATAGATCATGCAACTTGTGCAGTTAAGTTTTTTTAAGTTAAGTTTTTTCCGCTAGTTTGACTATCTAACCAGTACAAACATACATAAACTTTATTAAAGTGTCATGGTATTTAGCTAAAAGCTAATTGTGGACACTATAAGAGATAAAATGAATACAATGTAAGTATATGTAAAAACATTAAAAATATAGTCTTAAAATAGCATCTATATAAAAAATGACATCAATATATAAAATTTTTACAATCAAATAGAACAAACAAGCAAGCAGACAATATTGGGCAAACATATAAGCAGCAGTCGAAACATGAATATAAAATTAAAAAAGTTAAACAGTCTAGATAATTTATATTAGGCGAATTAAATAGAAGATAGTGGAGCACACCCCAATACACAAGGCAGCCAGACAGCAGAAGCCACTATGCGTATCCACCAATCTAAGATGAGCACACACAGTAGCCACACGTACCGTCCAGCAAGCCAAGTACATTGAGAGCACGCACCCCTTTCCTGAAAGCCTGAAGACTGGTCTTACTGCGTAGTTCCTGGCTAATCTTGCCCCATATGTGAGGGCCTAAATATCTAATACTATGCTTACCATACTTAACAGTATTGTGTCTAGGAACAGGAAAATCACTTCTTAAGTTATAATGCCGATCTTGCTGAAAAAACATATTACATACATGCTCTGGAGCAAGTGAATTTTAAACCTTATACATTAAAATTAGTATATCTTGTAATCGTCTGCTCTGACTGGTCTTGGAGAGTCTACCCTTCTCTAAGAGTTCCTCATACGTAGCATTCCTATCATTATATATAGCACGTAATGCCCGTTCTTGTACTCTTTCTAATTTTCGTGCATCTGAAGCTTTGCAGAAATGCCACACTATGTGACAATATGTTAAGTTAGGTAAAATTGCCGATTTATATAATTGTAACCTGGCTTCTCTGGGAATCATATTTCTAAGACGTACTAAAACACCAACTTTCTTACTTGCCTTTTTGCACATATCACTTATGTGAGCACTAAAACTAAGTTCATCATCCAGTGTTACTCCTAGTAACTTCAAGTCTAGTGATGATTTAATAACCTGCTCATCAATCTTGACATTGATAGATGGACTGTCCTCATTTTTGTTCTTCCTGCCTAATAACATTAAATTGTACTTGTCATAATTTCCCTTCAAAAAGTTATCTTTGTACCATTTTGATATAGTGTGCCCCCCATTAGTTAAAAGTTGTTTCACGCAGTCAACTGAATATCCCTTTACATAAAGCTGATGATCGTCAGCGTACATTGACAAGCTTGCATTATTCACTATAGACGTCATATCATTTTGAAAAATGTTCCACGGTAGGGGTCCAAAAGATGACCCTTGAGGGCATCCTCTAACAGCATCCTTCCAACTGCTCATGATTCCATTGAGTTTAACTCTGTTTTGTCGATTGGAAAAATATGATCTCATCAAGCTAAGTGATTCCTCTGAGAAGCCGTATGCCTTTAGTTTATTTATCATGAGTGATGGATGTAGGGAATCAAATGCTTTACTCATGTCTGTTGAGAGTATTCCAATAAATTGCTTAGAATCCACAGCCAGCTTCTAATCCTCAGTGATTCTGATCAAAGTAGTTTCACAGGTATGTTTTTTTTCTATACGCAGATATGCAGGAATCGAACTTGGAGTCAAAATGATTATTCACTTGTATGCTCATCATAGACTCAAAAACTTTATCTACGGTACTTAGCAGTGTTATTGGACGATAGTTTCTTTCATCCAACCGGTCATCCTTTTTGTGGACTGGGTTCCACTCTCCTTTCTTCCATGCTTCAGGCCACTCCCCTTCCCTGATGCACTCATTAAAAAGCTTTGTTAAGGAATCTGATATGCCACTTGATGCTAGCCTTAACATTCTAGGAGATATGAAGTCATAACCCCAGGCCTTTCTAATATTTAGTTTCTCGAGGGCTAACTGAACTAGATTACTACTGAGTGGTTGAAAGCAGAAGTTCTTTCGATTGCTCTTATTTGCATTACAGATGTTAGTGAGGCTTGAATGACTGGACAAATCGTCCTCTGTTAAGCTATTGACACCTGCTCCACCAATATCATTGGCCATCGTGGAAAAGTAATTTGCCAGAACATTTGCTACTTTTTTTTGGTCCTTCTTAATTTTCCCATTTGTTTTAATGTGGATCTCGCTAGCAGGCTACTTCTTATCACTAAGAAATGGCCTGAAGGTTTTATAGAACTCGCTTGGTTTAGCTTTAAGGTCATCTGCCTTTTGTTTCCAATATTCTTCAATAGCTTTTCGTCTGTAGTTGGTCCTCTGTTCTGCTTTGAGCGCATTGCTTGGCAAATTTCCTTTTCAGTTTGATTGCCCTTTTCCACTCAGGTGTCATATATGGCACATCGACTTTACGAAATCTCATTCTTTTAGTGGGCATGTGCTTCTCTACTATGGTGTTGAGAAGGGACTCCCAAAAAAGATACTTCTCATCAAGAGTATCAAAGCTATCCATTACGTTCCAGGGAGCACAAGATAAATCTTCATTGAGTTTTTCAACATCCAGTGTTCTGGTACTCCTAAATGTGACTACTTTTCTTTCATGCTGAGACACCCTCTCCTTCATAATCCCATACACTAGATGGTGGTCACTCATTTCTGGATTTAGTGCTCCACTTGTTTTAAAAAGCTCTGGCTTGTTTGTAAGGATCACATCCAGAAGTGTTTCAGAAGTAGGCGTAATTCTGGTCGGATCCTTGATTAGACACTCCAGGCCATAAACCTCCTCTAGACTGAGCAAAATTTTCCCTTCTGTGCGTTCTGGTCTTAATCTGTCAAGGTTCAAATCTCCAGTAAGTATGAGTGTGTTACATTCCATTGTCGCCCACATACATAGTGAATTAAATTCCTCTTCCAGTTTACGGTAGTAGTCGGTGCCAGTTGCGTTTGGGGCTAGATAAATACCAACAAACAACACATCATTATTGTCTATTGTTGCATTTATGGCCAGAATTTCAAGTAATTTATACTGCTTTGGAAGCTTTACACGATGAGATACCATCTTTGATGAGAAATATGCCATCACCTATAGGATGGATAGAAAAAAGGGTGGCGGTGGCCTGATGGCATATTTCTCATCAAAGATGGTATCTCATCGTGTAAAGTTTAACCGTTTTAGCTATTTATGTATTTTTTCCGCTCAAACCATTGAAGTTTGTACAAATATTTGAGGGATTTTAACCAAGTAAGAAACAGACTATTTGTGAAGTATAACTTACTTTGCTAACTTCACTATTTGACCAGTTAAACTATTTAAGTTAGTTATGCATTCATCCAACTGGACCATTTAAGCTAGTTTGACCATTTCAAGTACTTTAAGCTATAAAGATAGCTAGTGCAATTTTTACATTTAGACCAGTGGAACCAATCAGACTAGTTTTGACTATTTCAACCTCACCCAATTAAACTACATTCTAGCGTTGAACCATTTAAGCTAGTTATTCATTTCTTCAGTTGAATCATTTTAGTTTAACCAATAAAACTACCCCAGCTAATTGAGATATATTTTGAGATTAGCGCAGTTTAACATTTTTTCCTAGTTTGACTACTTAACTAGTTGAACAGTTAAATTATTTTGACTGTTTTAACGTGGTGAACTAAGTGAGCTAGATTGTGCCGTTTGTGTCGTTGGACCATTTAAGATAGTCATGTATTTTGCGTGATTGAAGCATTGAGGCTGGTTTGACCACTTGATCTACTTCAACCAATTTATACAGAATGTAGATTTAGGGCGGTTTTCCTGCTTAAGCGACTTCAGGATCGATTAACCAGTCGGGCCAATTGAGCAAGATTGCAGTTTGTGCAGTTGATCCTTATGAGTTTCTCATGCATTTTGTCCAATTGAAGCACTTAACTTAGTTTGACCATTTAAACTACTTCAGGAAACTATTATAAAGTCTGAAATTTGTGCAGTTTAATTGTCCTCGCTATATTCACTATTTAAGCAGTCGAATCTTTTAAGCAGGACTGAGCAGATTGAACCGATTAAACTAGTCATAAATTTTGCAAAGTTAAGCCCATTTAAGCTAGTTTGACTGTTTTAATTGCTTTTACCAATTCAGATAGATTGTGCAATTTGTGAAATTTAATTGTGTTCGCTAGTTTAACTATTTAATCAGTTGAGCCAATTGTGCAGTTAATGCAGTCAAGTCAATTAAGCTAGAGATGTATTTTGTGGTCCCATTTAAGTTAGTTCGACCATTTGAACAACGTCAATGACTTAAGATAGTTCATGCAATCCGGGAATTTGTACTGTTATCGCTTGTTTACATCATTTGATTAACTAGTTGAACCAGTGAAGCTAGTTTCTGCTTTTTGTTTGGTTAAAATTGTTAAGGAAGCTAAAACTACTAGCTAAACGAAATGCCCAGACTAGCTGAAGTGGTAACTGCTTTAAATGGTCAAACAACTTAAAACAGTTAAACCGGAAAAAATGCACGATCTTGCTGAATTGGCACAACTAGTCTGCTGATGTGGAAAAAAAACACAAACTACCCACATATGTTTCAAAGATCAAACAAACGATACCAATTGAACTACAAAAACCAACTAAACTGCTTATTTGCTGCTAAATTACGCTCATTTCAGCTTAATCTCACCGAGATCTATCTATCTATCTTGAGTGGTCGAAGTATTTCACATACTCAAACTAGCTTAATATGACAATATCCACCACCAGCTTAATAGGTTAAACTGTTTAATCTAGCTTACATGGATCAACCGTTTTGATAGTCAAACTAAGGAAGACAGATGGACGGAAAAAATTGCACAATCTATCTTAATTGGTTCAAGCAGTTATAATATCCAAACTGTTTTAACTAATAGTGGCAGGAAAAGGACATTTCTGGTTCATTTTGATTTTAAGAAACAAATTTGAGACAATTTTTCTTGTTAATCATGGCATTTTTTATGGAAATGTAGTAGAAATCCAAAACATCAGTTTCTTGCTGATGTTGAGAATGCTTATCCTACAAAAATCTTTTCAAAATCATTATTTGCATCAGCACAGAGATTCGTGTTTAGATCAATGTATTTCTTTAAGCCTCTTCTTTTAAGCTGATTTCGCTGAATCTTCTTGATCTTGAAATAAAAACTTAGTTATTGTTTGGGTTCTTTGCGATGAGCAACTTATCTGTCCTTGTCTTTCAGATTTGGCACGAGCTGTTCAACTTTGGTGATAATCAACCTCTCAGGAGCAAGTGTATGATCACCATACTAATCATGAATCTCCCACGGGTTCTCAAGATCAACCTCGAGGATACAAGATGTTGATTTCCTTTTCTCGAAGATAGTCATCCATTTGAATTCTCCAACAAGAGGATCTCTTCACAATGCTCAACTTTAGAGATTATTTGCAACAAGATAAGTGATGAACTCTGATGGCTTGCTTGGATCGTGATCTTCAATCATTTAATCGCTGTTTGGTTTTGAGTATCGATTTGCCATCATTGAGACACCTCTACGAGTTCCTGATTTAGACCTTGAAAATTTTCTCAGTTTCCCTCAGTTTATCAAGACTCAAGTTTGAAAAGGTCATGACTTTAACTACTTTGCCTTCTTTGTTGATGAATGTGTCAACAATGTCTTTACTCAAGCTAATGTATTTTTCCTCAACGTTTGGGATGCATTTCATATATTTCCTTCAGTTTTGTCGAGATTCTTCATGAAAAGATAAGAATCATATCCACAAAAGTTGTGAAAGATCACTGGACGAATTTTGGTTTCTTGAAATTGAGGTCGCAATTTGTTGTGAGCTACTCCACGATACCTTCTGTGAAATGACAGTGGTCTCTCACTTTGTCATCATCACCATCTTTGAATTTCTCTTTGCAAATACAACAGATCTTTGAATTTTTGAAATGTTTCATGTCTGCATCGGTGAAGACCACATCTTTCAGAAAATCGAACTCTTCCCGAATCATCTTGAACTATTCCACCAGGGTTTTAACAAAGATCTGAGCCCAATCTTCATCTTTACTCTTTGTTCTTAGGATAACTGGCTCATGTTTGAACAATTTTTTATCTAAGCAAACGACGTGAAAACAAAAACCATATGGTTTGTGCTGTTGATATTAATTAGTGAAGCCCTCATCACAACTCGGCTCAGTGAATACTTAAAGTCAGTGCAAATCACAAATGGAGCTTTGATGACACGGTTGTGATTTGTCAAGTTCATGCACCGCTTTCTTCTGCCTTCTTTTTCCCTTGGCATCGTGACCTTAGCTGCCTTATTGTCTGGGCGGTACAAATCATGAATGGCCAAACTTTGTTCGTTCCGAAAGTGACTCGAGTAACTTGGACAGAAGAACCATGCTATATCATGCTTCCTGACCTGTTTCGAGAGTAACCTACTCATGAGTTTTATCCAGCAGTGATGCTGATTACGATGCTGTCATCCATAAACTTGTTTATCGCAGCCAGCTTCGTATTGAATTTCCATGCCATCTCAGCCGATCCTCAAATTGCTCTCTAAGTTCTTTGATCCTCTCAGCTTTTTATCAACAGGTTTAAAGGCTCTTGAAATGCATCAATTAAAGCACACATATCATCTTCGTTTTTCATGTTTATGATCGCCTTTTTTAGCTGAAAACATTTCGAGAGTTTGATGTACGATGAACCTCCCAGTGGATCAAACTGTAAAATGAAGGTCGAGTAAGTGACCTTCATAAATCTCTAACTGCTTCCATTTTTGTTGAAGTTTTAAAATCTCCCTGGAAGTGTCTCCTTGTAGATGTAGGAGACTCCGTCCTCGTCATTTGCCTAAAGATTGTCAAACAATTCAGTCCGAAAATGTGGATAACTGAACTGGACTGGTCCATCCTCTTTTTCTCTCACCATCTAACATGAGAGAATCATCTTGACTTTCCTGTGACGTTTTTCTCCCATGACTCACTAGACCTCAGGTTTGACTTTTTTTAATAAACTCTTCAAAACCATATCCTTCAACACTTTTTAAAGTGTTATCTTAAAGTGTTATCAATCTTAAAAGATTGAAACTGAATTCGAAAACCTCCCAACGAACTTGCCGATTCAAAAAGTTTGATTGACTGACTTGATTTTGGTTCTTGTTGCTTTTACACCTCCGATTTCATCCAACTGTTTTTCGAGAGATTTAATTTATTAAGTTGCTTAATGATCCATTTTTGGTTTTTTGTTCTTTTTGAGTTTTTGTCTGATTTTTTTCGGCTTCTTTTTGAATCTCTTGATTCTTCTCTTATTTTCTTTTGGAGATAGGGGGAATAGCTTTTCTCACTTATGATGCTTTGGTTCCTTGCAATAGTGTTGCTTTTTCAACTTGTCTCGGAATTGGGTTTTCCAAAAGCTTGGCAAATTCAGCCTTTCGTAGTTTTGAGTAACCTCTGTGTCGGTGACGTTTTGCTTCCGCTTTTAATTTAACCACTGTCATCTTCTCCACTTTATTACTAATGGTAATAGGACGGAGTGCAGTCCAATTTGGTCTGTAATCATACAAGTGATTAACAAAATCGGAACAACTATGGTTATTGTGATGTCTTCTGTGATTGGTAAATTTAGCTGAGAAGACTTTAAATGATTGGCCGCTTCAACTGTCCGATTACAGGTGTTCGATTACAACTGACTGATTACACCGTCCTAACACAACTATACAGCATGATTAGTGAAAACTAAGGTAGCCAATGCATCAATTACATCTGAGGCAATGGTTATGATTAAGGATCAAAACAAAATGAACATTTTTATTAACTAAAGTTCATGACTTCAATCCAGTCTCAAATTGACATGAATGTGACTCTTCAACTCTCCAAGCGAATTTGATAGAAATCAATCACCTGCTCCCACAAAAGAATTTTGACAATTCTCTTGCAGCGTCATAAAACGTCTTGATCGTCTAGAAGTTTGCTCACAAATGTCCTCGTCAAACTTTCTTTAGTCAATCTCTCAAGCTTGTCAAAAGCCTGATTCAGAAGTCTTTGATACTCTTCTCTTTCTCTTTTCATTTTATCTAGTGACAAAAAAAACGAGGTCCTTTTCACGCTCTTTCCACTCCAAAGAACTGATATCTTTAGACAACAAAATTTGTGCATATCCAGCAACAAACTCAGTCAACGTCAACGTATTTGACCTCGCACTGCGCTCAAGTGAGACAAAGAAAACCGTAAAGCCACCTTTGAGGATACAAAGCATCACTAGTTGGGAATATTCCTCAATCGTTTGGTCAATTGTCTTTGTTGACCTAACAATTCTCGGGTTTTCTGATTAGCAATGAAATCTGGTACGTTTCCCTCATTGAAAAGGACATCCACTTTAGCAGCTACTCGTTCCGCTTTGTTTCATAATACATTGTCTATCAGTGTGAACGAGGCATGGGCCTCTTTTCGGGACATTCTTTAGCGGTTTATCTACAAGGATGCTCCCCTTATTTCAAAGAAGGTCAAGGGCCGACTATGTCCCTCGTTGACTCCGGATGTCAAAAAAGGGATGGTTTTCTCAGGAAAGCCCACCAAACTACTCAAGAAAACGATTGGTCTTCTTTTAAACGGCAACGCAGCAGAATATCCAGCTTTGTTAAAAAAAAATGTAAAAGCAGATATAATCGAGATATTCCTAAAGATTGTTCTGCCTCTCCAGATATATTTCGGGCAGCCATCAAGAAACTCTATTCTACTTTATTGGGTTGATTGGGTAGTATCCATCCCATTTTCAATGCCAAGTTTTTCTTCCAACTCATGTAATTGTAGGGATAATCATATCATATCCTTCTCTATTAATAGAATTTTCATCGTCTATGACCAAATCATCTCCCTCCCATTTGAAAAAGTAAATTCTGTCGCATTTTTGACACTCGTTAATACGGTATTTTTACTTTATATTCTTTCCTATTCCTTCGTATACCGTTCTTTTATACATCAGGGAATCTCAATATCTGTTTATCACCACCTTCAAGAGGGTGATACAATCTGTGATAACGTTAGCACCTCTGATGTCTTCGTACCTTACAGCCCTCATGAATCTTTTTAATCCAGGCGATTCAACAGAAGTCAATTATAACGTTGGTAATAGACAAAATAGAAGTGTCTTTAGCGAAGAATGTTATTGGGATTCTATAATGATCTTTTTCTTTTCCAAGTTCCACTTCGTTCACGGCTTCTAGTGAACTCATACTCAAGTATAGATCAGGCATACTGATACCAATCAATCCTACTTCCCAATTTCCATCCGATCTCATGCTGTAAGGCAAACGAATCTTGTAACTAGTTGATGTATTGTTAGGAAATTGAAAGTACTGCAGTCTCTTGGTAGGGTGATTAAGATTCCCCCGCTCAACATATTGTTTGAAGCGAAGAGTCACTGTAGTTTTACCCGGTTTAGAGGTAGCGTGTTCACCGTTTTCTTTGGGAAGATTCACTTCAGTTATGTCGGATAGATGTTGACGCACTGGCATATATTGGATAGGTAGCGGTTCTGAGTGTTTCAAAGATGGTAAACTCTGCACTTCTCGCAAAAGTTTCGTCACGAAATTCCCCACGATCATACTAGCCACCACATTTGATTCTACTCGCCAGGTCCTTTAGATTTCTTGATCTTAAGTAACATTCCATCCCATCATAGCAGCGAAAGTTTGATTGAGATTAGCGAATCTGCAAATACAAAACACACTAAGATGAAGATACTTGATGTCGACTTTCCAAAAACCAGCGTAATCCTAGGATTTGGAGGCAAAAATTGCTTAAAGACGCTAAGAAACATCAAAAGCGGCCGGAGCCGCGTGTCGCCGCAAAAAACGACGACCGTTGGAAGGCACCTAGAAACGAAAAGATCATAGAAAAATATGTGCTGCAAAGAAGAGCGTATTCTCGAAACTATAATTAGAAGCTTACCAAGGGACGGAGTGAACACTTTCTGAAGAGGAAGAGGGAAAGTAGCAGGCAAGTCTACAACAAAATAAAAACTGACCCTGAAAGATGTGCTCTCCATTTGCAAAAATGAATTTGCAAAAACGAAAGAACAAATGGCCAAAGAATATCGCAGACATATCGCGAAAATGAAGGCATATTCTGAAGCGTACGAGAACTTTTTTCAGAAAAGGAAACATTTGACATTTCAAGTTTTCACCCTTTCTACCATTTCTGCAGTTTGATTGGACAATACATGTCACGTGGTGCAAAATACTGCTCTCTGATTGGTTACCAACCGAACAAACGACATTAGCCACAATCGAACCGTTCGTAGAATGGTTAAGCAAACAATGAAAATACGTCACCTACATCGAACAGAGTCTACAATCCCTGTATAGTCAGAGTTGTGGCGATCATGCCGTGATGTATTTGAGAGAGGAGCTCGTGGACATGCTCCATGTGATTTCTTAGTAAATTTTCTAAACACGATTATGTACACAAAGATCATAAAGTGGGATTAATAAGGTTACTAGAAAAACAGATTGCCTCTGAAGAATGGTTTCATGCATTTAAGATGGATCATCAAAATACTTACGCTTGTAAACATGGACTTCGTCGCCTAGTATGAAACGTAGCTGGTAACAAATAAAAGCTGAGATGTTAAAATAGTACATTTCCCGTCGTCTTGACAGGGTGGGTCTATGGTACAGGTAGAGGACTGGAGTTGCAGATTCAAAGGTTGGAGGCTCGATCCTTTCGGTCAAGCCATACTAACTTGGTTTTGAATCCAGAGTAAATAAATATATTTTCATTTTCCACAAACCCTTCATTCTCTCGCGATGGAAATGAGCAGAGCATTCCAATTCGAGACACCCTCAAGCATTTTGGTTGTAGGACCTTCAGGATATGGAAACACTTGTTTTACATGAGTATTACTCTTACACCAGTCGAACGACTTATTTGCAGATGTTCCTTCTTCCGTCGCGTATCGTTACAGCGCTCGGCGAGATAGATTTGTACCTTTGAAAAACATTGGAACGATGGGGTTCCAGATTTTGGTCAGTTGAAGACATGGAAGTTTAGTGATACGCGATGATTTGATGGCTGAGGGAGAGAACGACACAAAGACGTTGGATTTATTCCCTAAACATTCTCATCATCAAAACATCACAGTAATGTACTTTGTCAAGATATACTTTTACAAGGAAAATACATCAAGAGTATTTTGAGGAATGCTTATTACAAGATAGCCTTCAAAAATCCACGAGATAAGCTGAGCATGAGAAATGTCTTACTTCAAGCCTTTCCTTCGAGTTGGCAGGAGATCGTGGACGTGTTCCGTAAACTGACTGAAAAACTGCTTGAAAATCCACGAGATCAGCTAGGCATGAGAAATGTCTTACTTCAAGCCTTTCCTTCGAGTTGGCAGGATATCATGGACGTGTTCCGTAAACTGACTGAAAAACCGTCTGAAAATCCTGCAAGTGAGGATTCTACCAGAGTCTTGAGTCACCTTTTAAAAAACACGAAGGGTGTATGAGATGTTACATTTTACCTAAATAACCCTTAAAATTACCTATAAAGAAGTGATAGATTGGTCCTTTGAGCATTGTGCGCTGGAGAGAGGAACAAGTATGGCGAGAAGTCGAAGACCTTAAAAGAGAGTTAGACGTCGAAAAGGACAGAAAGGCGCTGTACTTCCCCCGGCAGGTCTCGTTCCAGCCTTGATAGTCTGAGGGAAAGCAGTGTACGTAGTAAGAAAAGGATTGGAAGCCATCGAGAAAAAGAGAGGACGGAGCCGATAAATGAATCAATGACAGACGTCGAGGTAGTCGAAGAAGAAGGTTGGTTGCGATCAGACTTGGACCTGTTCTCAATGACAAGATTACCGAAGGAATTTCCTATCGGGTCCATCACGCACCTTCGCTACCTTAGGTGGAAAATTAGCCTCAGGTATTTTAAGGTAAAAAAGATGATGGAAATTATTATCGTGGCAGGAGAAGGAGGGGTTTTCCACTTAGACGATGAAACGAATACAGAGACATCGGGCGTTCTTCTCATCTATCTTGAGAGGGAAATCAAAATGTTCTAGAGGATATGTTGCAACATGCCAACAGTGATCAGATCAATACTGTGACTGAACTTGCGTTAATTTTACTCGAAAATCAATTACCGTTCTCACCTCCAACCGCAGCTAAATTAAAACATTAAAAACAAGTCTTACGAGAATTGGCTAAGCGAAGAAATTCGATAAAACGTCGCAAACAACAGCTATTGAATAAAAAAGGTGCTGGAGAGGATTGAAGGAAGCGTTTTTGCAACTTTTTCCGTTAGTATAGCTTTACAAGTGATACAGAACTTGACATGCCTATTGCTACAATCCAATGAGAAGATGAAACATTTGAAGAACAAATGCCACGAGCTCGAAACCCGTAAAGATCAGTGGAGAGATAAGTTTGGGAAATGCAATCGTAACGTAAATGTGGCGATGCAATATCTTCTTTGTAAGCATTACTTAAATCAAGATACTCACGAGGAACAGATGGGGGAAATTTGTCATACCTGGACACAAAATTTGCATACTCTACGGAATGTTAAAGCAGAAATGAAATGAAGAGATATGATGATTAAGAGGGTACAAGCAGAGTTAGAGTGTTGGATAGAAAAAAAGCAGGAAGAGAGCGAGAGAGTCTACATGAACTAATTCCTCGCAACCGGATCCCTTAAAACAATCGCGTTTACTTCCATTTGTCCAGTGACTGAGCCCAGAAGTCCTTCGATTATCATGGTTTTTCTGCAAAAGAATGGTTAAATGGAAGTGGTCGTGTGGATGGTATGCTACAGCGGATGGCTGATGCCTCAAACTTCAACGAGAACTCTGAAATGGATGATTCATTCCAGATGTCGTTTACACATGTCCGAAGGTCTCCTCGTGGTTGTGGCAAAAATAGAAAGATGAAACCCGGCCATTCTGGGACTTTCAAACGCATGAAGCAAACTGTGGTCACCATTTAGAAAGAGAACAGCCTGTGTTGTGCTCGTGCCATTGCTACTGCTAAAGTTATGGTGAATGGTAATCCGAGCTGGAAAGGTTTCCAGGTTGGTGGAAGAATTCTGTGTCAAGTGGCCCGGCACTTCGCGCCAAAGCTAACGTTCCATTCAGTCCATATGGCTACAAGGAACTGTCCAGATTTGCATTGGCTCCCAGTTTGTACGATTACCAACTTTACTAGTCGATGCCACTCGCAGTTATCTCGTGATGTCGTATCGACCTGTGCGGGAAAAACAACTGGTCCTATTGTACGACAAAAATCATTACGATGTCATCACGTCTTTTGCCTGGTCTCTTTGGAGCTAGCAATTTTCTTCGTTGTGCTTCAAATCGTACAATGATGAAGGCTGACACACTTGTACTAACAATCCAGATCATTGTCTTTTGTGCCTGCAAACGGACTCCACCAATTTCAAGGAAGCTAAATGCCGCAACCAACCACCCTCAGCACCTTATGTTTTCTGGAAAGACCTGTGTGCATAAAATCACTTGACTAAATCCTTCCAAGGAAGAACCGTGGATGTCGATCATTTCAGTGTCTGCACTCAGGTTCGTAAATGTCGAATGTGTAAGAAGTTATTGGTGGGCCTGAAAGAACAAAAGAACACCATTGCGGTTATGCAAAGTATCCCTCGTGTAAAGAGTCAGTTCTAATCTCTGCCCGTAAATGTTTCATTCAAATTGGTAAATCCCCAGAGGAGAAATACGAACAAAAACCACAAAAGAGAAAAAAAAGAAAGAACAAAAGTGGTGCGGCAGCAGGTCTAGCCATTGCAGAAACTGAGAAAGAAACCTGAGATAGAAACCTGTCCCTTCCGTTTCAGCGGTGAGCTTTGTATTCGCAATTTCTTAGAGTGGTTGCACACCTTGACTGAAGACGACACGAGACAAGTACGTGTATTGGCGCATAATTTCCAGGGGTATGATGGCTATTTCATCCTGGAAGAGTATCATCGCTAGCACCGTGTCGTACAACAGCTCTGGAGCGGGGGTAAAGTTCTTCAAGTTACCTTTGACGGCATCTCATTTATTGACTCTCCGTCGTTCTTTAAAATGCCATTATCCGTCTTTCTAAAAACCTTTGGACTGTCAGAGTTGAAAAAAGGTTATTTCCCACATCTCTTCAACCACCCAGAGAATCAATACAACACAGGACCGCTTCCAGACAAGAAACATTACATGCCAGAGTCCATGTCCACTGGTTAAAAAAACACACTTTGAAAAATGGTATGAGGAATGACAAAGGGGCAATGCAGTCTTTGATTTAAGAAAAGAGTTGATCGAGTATTGTGAGTCGGATGCCTAAGTTCTTGAAAGACGGATGTCACCCTTAAATGGCTCTTAGAAGAACAAGCCAGAGTTAATCCTTTTGACCGCATCACTATCGCTTCTGCTTGAAATCGAGACCTCCGTAAAAATAGGATGGAACCCAACACCATTACTTCAGAGCACTTCCACGGTTGGAGACTCAAAACCAACTTTTCTACGGCGTCTTTGGAATGGTTGCTGTGGGAAGAGCAGAAACTGGGTCGGTGCCTTCAACCTGCTGGTAACCAAGGTGAATACCGCATTCCTTACGGTCGGTATGCTGTGGGCGGGTACGATAGTGAGGACAACATCGTGTGCGAGTTTCAAGGTTGTTTGTGACACGGATGCAGGGCTTATTACCCTAACAAGACTGAGGAACATCGTTTTCTCGAGGACCGCAGAATGATTGATGTTTATCTTTGTACGCAAGAAAAATTCCAGTTCCTTAGAGATAAAGGGTACAATGTAGTAGAAATGTGGGAGTGCCAATGGTGTAAGATGAAAGAGTAGAACAATGATGTCAAACATTTTGTCATTGGCCTAGACCTTGTGACCTCTCTCAACCCATGTGATGCTTTCTTTGGAGGTCGTACCAACGCAATCAAGTTATTTCATCTTTCCAGTAACAATAAGGACGAACAAATCCTCTACTACGACTTCACATCTCTTTACCCGTACGTCAACAAGAATGCAGTGTATCCTAAAAGTCATCCCGAAAACATCTTGAACCCGGGACATACCAACATCTAGGCTTGTTTCGGCACTACAAGACACCATCTTACCACCCACCAACCTCTACCATCCTGTCCTTCCTGTACGTACCAACGACAAACTCACCTTTCCATTGTGTGAGGCTCGTGTAGAAGAAGAAATGGCCAAAACCATGCTGGACCGTACCTGCGTGTGTCATCACACCAACAAACAACGACAAATACTAGGCACGTGGTGCCCCCTAGATTTAGAGAAAGCAGTAGAGAAAGGGTACGTCATCGTTACTATTCACGAAGTCTGGCATTTTCCTGAAACCATTGAAGGTCTCTTCCGAGATTATGTGAACACGTGGCCTAAAATCATCTATCGCGGATGACCAGCGGAAGTAAGTGATGATCCACGGAAACGCCAAGAACATCCGGTAGCCTACAAAGCTCCTGAAGGTATCGATCTCGACCCTTCCAACCAGGAACCTCTGGCAAAATTTATGCTATTTAGTAGATATTTGTTCGCATTAAGCCCAATCTTAAATGATCTTAAATTTGCGCAGTCCTTGACATGATGCGCAAGGCTCCATGCCAACGCAGCCCTATGTTTAAAAGAGGACCTGCCAATTTCAGATCTTGGTCTTGGCACTTCTATATTTAACGAATTTCTTAAACTGTAATTAATTTGCCTTAGATATTGGAATAATCAGTTTCTCTGTATTTGAACCATGGTAGGATTGGTAGGTCACAACCAGCAGCCTCTTTACATAACACGAAGAGATGGGATTTCATTGCCTCAATTTCTTGATCTCATCAGTCGGAGTGGTCATAGGTAACTTGTAGACAATCTTTCATGCTCTCATATGAATACTTTCAATACCCTCCGTAAGTGCCGAGGAAAGAGCCCAAACAACAATATTATACACAACATCAGGAATAGTTGAGTTGAAATAGATAGATTCCAAAATGGACTGAGGTTGGAATTTAATTCGTTTCAGAACAGCCAATTTCTTGTTAATCATTTTATAAATATCTCCAATATGATCCTGCCAAGATAACCTATTGTCAATAGTTGAGCCAAGACATTTAGATGAAGACTTGAGCTCGATGGTCTTGGTGACATATATTAAAGCTGGTGGGGGGCCTATAAAGTTTGATCTAGATATCATCATTGCTTCAGTCTTTGACTCATGAGCAATTAGTCTGTTAGCTGTGCACCATCTGTGCAGCTGAAATAAAATTTAAAGAAGTGAGGAGATGATCATGTCTGTATCCTTACCAATGGTAACAACCGACGTGTCGTCAGCAAACATATAGAGGTCACCACAAGATATAGATTCGGGCAGATCATTAACATATATTGAGAACAATCTCGGTCCCAGAATGGACCCTTGTGGTACTCCATACTTCACAGATTGAAGGTCAGATTTCTTTCCAGAAATTTGAACAAACTGGTTCCGGTTAGACAGGTAGTTTGCAAGCCAAGAGAAGAGAGAACCCGATATTCCAGTGGCCTTCAGTTTCTCTAACAGGATAGAATGGTTAACAGGATCAAAGGCTTTCCGGAAGTCGACAAAAAGTACTCCCACTACCAGACCTTAATTCTGAGCTGACTTCCAAGTTTCCGTCATATGAAGCAAGAGACCCTCGGTTGAACGATTTTTTTCTGAAGCCCCGCTGGTTGTGGCTGTAAGTAGTTGTTTACAGAATTACACACTACAGCCTCAAGTATCTTCCCAGGAATGCTAAGTTGAGAAATGGATCTGTAGTCGTTCACATCACATGGTTTGCCTTTCTTGAACACAGGGGTAGCACGAGGTAGTTTCCAGTTGTCTGGGAATGAAGCACTAGTCAAGCTGTTCTTACAAAGTGGAAGTAAGCTGTAGGTATCTAATTCAGAGGATACAAAGAAAAGGTCTTTGTATGAGACCAAATCTGGAACCGTAGCATTCTTAGGGTTTGATGCCTTCTGGATATTTCTCGTGACAAGTTCCCAATTTATATCTGTGCAATCTTTAGTGGGAGTAATCCTTGTAACAAAGATAAATAGAAATAGTAGAGATGGTGAGTTTTGAGCTCGGTGAAGAATTATGAGAGATGTGTTTTCGTCTCGTCACGACCGTGGGACAAAGAAAATATTCTAGGTCCCCATCAGGAATCGAACCTCAGACCTTCGGATTTGCGCTCCGATGTTCTAGCACTGAGCCACAGAGACTCCTCGGTGAGCGAGGTCTATTACGAAGTTCATATGACACGTGTCCTGCACACTACTAGGATCAGTAATGTCGATAGCGTAATGTTTTTAGATAGAAATAGTAGAGATGGTAAGTTTTGAGCTCGGTGAAGAATTAAGAAAGATGTGTTTTCGTCTTGTCACAAGCGTGGGACAAAGAAATATTTTAAGTCCCCATGAGGAATCGAACCTCAGAACCTCAGAACCTCAGAGGTGAGCGAGGTCTATTACGAAGTTCATATGACACGCGTCCTGCATACTGTACCACGAGCGTGGGACAAAGAAAGTCATGTGAACTTTCTTATAGACCTCGCTCACCGAAGATTCTCTGTGGCTCAGTGCTAGAACATCGGAGCGCAAATCCGAAGGTCTGAGGTTCGATTCCTCATGGGGACCTAGAATATTTTCTTTGTCCCACGCTCGTGACGAGACGAAAACACATCTTTCTTCAAGATAAATAAGGTTGACTTGTCTAGAGGATTTAACTCTGTTGTGAGGTTTTTAGTGACAATAATGAAAAAAATCGTTGAGATGCTCTGCTTACACTAAATTATCAGTTAATAGTTTGTTGTTGTTGTAATCCATAACTGGGCCAAAGTTGGTAACTTTGTTTTTTCTTAGCACCTGGTATGTAAGCTTCCAAAATTCTTTAGGGTTGGTTGATTTGTTAAATTGATCATTCCAATAAGCTGCTTCGGCCTTCTTTAACAAAATTTTTACCTCATTTCTTTTTTTCTATCCTGGCTCCATTTCACTGGATCTCCAGAGGCTTTGGCCTCGTTTAAGAGCTTAAATCTTTTGTTCATTCCTTTCCTAATGGAAGAATCAATCCACAGAAAGTATTTAGATCTGACCTTTGCTTTTCTGGATGGTAGATGGTGATCTATAATGTCGTTGTATAAGTAGTTCCAGATGAAGGGGCAATCATCGATATCATCAAACAAACTCACAAGATGCCAAGCAGCATGTTGAAAATCTGTATTAAGTTGTTTTTTATCCACTTGTTTATATTTCTTTGTCGAAATCACCAGTGGCTAAGGGTTACTCCTAGCCACTTTAAAAACAGCAAAACTCAAATGGTGGTGAGATATTTCCAAGTCAATGGAACCAGACGTTTGAACTTTCGCTAGCTGACTCGTTAAAATGAGATCAATGAGAGATTTCGAATCAAACGTTGATGTTCTTCAGATCTGTAACGTCTCCCCAAATGAGACTTATTTGACTCTAAGCCGGGAGTCATGTCACAGTCAAAGTCGCTAAAATAATATTTTTTATTTTCATACAAATCTCGGGGTCACGTGATGACGCCAAGCTGAACGGACGCGGCTCCGAGCTCTCTCTATGAAACTTTCAAAATTTTGATCCTTAATAGGTTACTATGACCGCGTTATAATCTTTTGAGTTTATTAATTGGTGACAAGCGAATGTCTGCTAGACGAACAAGGTCGAAAGCAAAGCAACGAACCGAAATGCCCGACACTGAAGCAAAGCTAGACGCAGTACTTGCGAAGATGGACGAATTGCTCGCCGCTAAAGATGAACAAGAGTCGAAGTTGAACGCCATCCTGATGAAGCTAGAAAGTTTGGAAAAAAGTCAAAAGAAAACCGCTCAGGATGTCGACGAATTGAAAGATAGTTATAAACTTTTAGACCACGATGTGACCGAGGTTAAAAGCGCTCTTGCAGAGAAGGCAAACCGCAAAGAGATAGACGCCCTGAACAAGAAAATTGAATACTTGGAGAACAGGTCCAAGAGGAACAACGTGATCATATGGGGTTTAAAGGAAGGCGCCGAAAAAGATTGCAGCTCCGTAGAAGAATTCTTAGAGGAAGAACTTTTCAGTAAGCACATGGGCCTCGATAATATTGAAGTCATGCGAGCGCACCGTACGAAGATCAACCAAGCGGCTGCGAGCGCTACCGCTCCGCAGTCAAGGCCTATCCATGTCTACTTACTTAGATATCCTGATAAAGGACGAATTTTAAAGGCTGCAGCAAACACCCTGAAAGATAACCCTTTCTGCGACAGTCAGATATTCATATCCGACGACGTGTCAAAATCAGTTCAAAGTGAAAGAGCCAAACTACGGAAAGATCATTTAAAGCAACTTAAAGAAAGAGAAGGAGTCCAGTTCGCGTTCATCCCATGGTCAGTTCCCGCGCAGATACTGTATAAATAAATCGATTCTGAAGGTCTCAAGTCCTTTAAAATCAGACATGAGTAATCCTTATGTTGCTGTTTTGTTGTCATTATATACTGCGTAATTGTATTTATAGCTAAATGAACTGTATGATTTATAGTTTTGTTTACAATTTCGGCGCAGGCAAAACTGCTTGTCACTTTTAATACCATAGTATAATACAACCATTTGCCATGGAGATCTCGGCGAAAGTGTGCAGCAACCGAGATGGTAAGTGCGCTTTCGTTTGTTTGTATATTTTGTGTGTTGTTGTTTTGTGTCTGTGTTGTACTTCTTGTTCAAAACTTAAATTATTCTCTTACTACTTTTACATTTGTTTTGCTATTCTATTCATTTTCCGAGCAAATAGCACCTATTATAAATGTGATAACACTTAATTATTCTTGCATTAAGAATGCATAATTCGAAAGCTAAGCCTGAAAGCATCAAATTTCTTTCCTTGAATGTTAGAGGCCTAAGCAACTTTCATAAACGTAGGGCAATTTTTTCCTGGTGTAGAAAGCAAAAAGCCGATTTAATATTTTTACAAGAAACTCATTCCACAACAGAACGACAGGATCAGTGGCGAAAAGAGTGGGGCGCTTCTATTTTATTTTCACACGGCAGTACAAATGCTAGAGGTGTTGCAATTCTCATAAAGAATAGTTTGAACATTAGTATTCAACAAAGTGAAATAAGTTCGGATGGCAGGTTTATTGTTCTAAAAGCTGCTATTAACAATGAGATATACACAATTGCAAACATATATGGCCCAAACAAAGACGCCGATGCTGTCAAGTTTTATCGTAATTTATCAAAATTATGAAGAAATGACGAATTTGGTAATGAAGAAAACATTATTATAGGTGGAGATTTTAACTGTCCTCTCGACATCACACTTGACAAAAAAGGTGGTTTACCGATTCCTCGAAAATATGTAATCAACTCTATAGATGAATTGCAAAATGAATTCAGTCTGCACGACATTTGGCGCCTAAAAAACCCAACATTGCAAAGCTTTACCTGGGGGCGTTGTTCACCTTTTATACTTTGCCGACTAGATTACTGGCTAATATCCGATAAATTACATGATTTGGTAACTAAGGTCGATATCATACCCTCGATCAAAACAGACCATTCCGCTATTTTTTTAGAACTTGAAGAAATCGAATCAAGTGGAAGAGGAGCTGGCTTCTGGAAACTAAACACTTCTCTATTGGCAAATGAAAATTATAAACATATAATAACAAACAATTTACCGACCTGGCTGGATGCAGGTAAAGATATACATGATCCCAGACTTTTGTGGGATTGGATCAAGTTTAATATAAGGTCAAACTCCATCATATTCTCCAAACAAATAGCTTCCATTCGACGGAAACAAGAAGAGGAATTAAATAAACGTTATCAGGAGGCAGTCCTAATATTTCACACAAATCCTTGTAACAATACGCGTCTGGCACTAGAAAAATCTAAGCAGGATCTTGAAGCACTGTACGAGGACAAAGTAGAAGGGATTATACTACGCGCAAGAGCTCGATGGCACGAACACGGTGAAAAGAATAGCAAATATTTTTTAAATCTCGAGAAACGCAACCATGTTAAAAAGCATGTAAGAAAGCTGCACATTAGCGGTGTAATTTCTACTGACCCCTTTATGATTATGGATTCACAACGCAAATTTTATAAGAACTTATATCGTAGTAGAAATATTAATCTAGATAATGCAGAATCATCGATTTTTTTCGATAGTCCAAATTTACCCAGTATTTCACATGATTCAAGAATAATATGTGAGGGTAGAATAACTGCGGAAGAATGCCAGAACGTTCTCAAAACTTTTCCAACTGCAAAAACGCCAGGCAACGACGGGTTACCCATTGAATTTTATAACACCTTTTGGCCATTACTTAGTGATACTTTGATTAATTCATTTAATGAAGCTTTTATGAAGAAGGAAATGTCCCCATCTCAGAGACAGGCAGTGATTACTCTTATTGAGAAACAGGACAAGGATAGGACTTACTTAGAAAATTGGAGGCCAATATCCTTGACTAACGTCGACGCCAAAATTGCGTCCAAAGTTATAGCGACCCGTATTGTCAAAGTTTTACCCGAAATCATTCATAGCAATCAAACTGGGTACGTTTCAGGTCGCTACATAGGGGAAGCCGCAAGATCAATTCTAGATATAATGGATTACACGAAAACTTATGAAATCCCTGGATTGCTACTTTTTATAGATTTTGAGAAAGCTTTTGATAGTCTGGAGTGGAATTTTATGTTCAAATGCTTAGAAGTCTTTGGATTTGGATCCAGTCTTACAAGATGGATAGAAACCTTTTACAGTAACATAACAAGTTGTATTATCAACAATGGAACGCTCTCAGCTAGCTTTGAAATAAATCGAGGTGTAAGGCAGGGAGACCCCCTTTCTCCTTACTTGTTTATCATTGCTATGGAACTACTAGCAGTCGCTATTCGCTCATGTTCAGAAATAGATGGAATCAAAATAGATGAAAAAGAATTCAAAATGGTACAGTATGCAGATGATTTAACAGCTTTTGTGTCGGATATCAGATCTGCTCAATACCTTTTTAAGTTACTTGATCAATTCCAAAAATGTTCTGGCTTAAAGGTGAATTATACAAAAACCGAAGCAATGTGGATTGGCTCTTCCCGTAATAACATCGAAACACCTCTAGCATTGAAATGGCGTAAAACTGTAAAAGCTTTAGGGGTTCACTTTAGTTACAATAACGAAGAATCAGTGCAAAAGAATTTCTACGATAGGCTCAAAGGAATTAAATCTCAGATACGCTTGTGGAGTTGGAGAGAGGCCTCTCTCTGTTTGGTAAAGTTACAATTATTAAGAGTTTACTACTTCCTAAAGTTTTATACATCTCGTCAATTCTTCCTTCTCCTTTGGAGTTCATAAAGGCCCTTCAATCAATTATATATAATTTTCTTTGGAAGGGTCCTGATAAAATCGCCAGGACAGCAGTAATAAATGATGTTGAATTTGATGGCCTAAAGGTAACTGATTTTACAACGTCAATTATGTCACTCCGACTTTCATGGATTGGAAGATTTCTAAGCGATAACTTTTATCCCTGGAAAGCGTATCTATTACATTTACTAAAACCTTTTGGTGGAGAAATTTTTCTTCATTGTGATTATAATATTAATGACTATAACATTTCCCCAATATTTTATAAGGAGATGTTACACTGGTGGTCAGATTTTCGTTCTAGATTTGATCTTGTAAGTCTACGTGAAACAATCATCTGGAACAATCATAACATTAGGGTAAACGGCAAACCTTTATTCTATTATAATTATAATAGCGCAAATATTATTCTTTTAAGCGACTTAAAATTTGATTTGAGTAACACAGAGTCCTTTAACCTTGCAAAACGTAATGGTTTAAAAGATTCCAACTTTCTGACCTGGACTGGTGTTCGTTGCGCAGTACCAAGTCATCTAAGAATTCGATGCCACGAAATTAAGAAAGATCATGTCAGATCACTGCAATTTAAAATCGGTGATAAAATCTTTGATCCAGCACTTAGCAAGTCTAGGGATTTCTACGGTTTGCTTATATCCAGTAAGGCGACAGAGTCCAGAGGCTTCACAAAGTTGAAATCTAAATTTTCTATTGATGATGTGGAAACAAAAAAGGCCTTCTCATTAATAAGGTCCTGTATCTGCGAGACATATGTGCAATGCTTTCAATTTAAAATACTAAATGACATTTTATTCACAAATTCCCGCTTAGCTAAGATAGGTTTAATACAAAGCGATCTTTGCACTTTTTGCAATACTAGTGCGGAAACAATTGATCACTTATTCTTTTACTGTGTTTACTCACATGCATTTTGGGAAGAATTTGAATCTTATTGGATCGCTATAGCCAAAGAACAAAGGAAACTTGACTTAAAGACTATTTTAATTGGTGTCACAGATACTAATTGTTCTTTATTTAATTACTTAATCGTTTTAGGTAAGCTACATTTATGGAATTGCCGTAGGAATAATAGTCTTCCTTTTTAACTCGTGAATTGCGCGCATGCGCAAGAGCGAGTTATAGATACGATGTGGGGAATAGCATTCGCTCGCTCGCTCGCTCGCTCGATTGGTCGATTCCTGTAAACTTTTTTTAGATTTTAGGCTTTTGAGTACATTTGATAGTTTTTGGCGAGCAATAAACAGACGAAATGGCGACCTTTGTTGCTAAGAATAGTGGTGGGGTGAAAAAGAAGCCAATGATAATCTTAAAAGAGTTTTTTTTTTTCGTTTTAGTTTCAACAAGCGGCGCCAGCGACTGGCAAGCATTCAAGGATTCACACTGAAATAACAACAACCTTCGTTTTTCATAAAATTGTAATTTACAATCCTTGAACTTGAAAACAATCCGAAGATTCATTGAAAATATCACTTACTGCGAAGCGCTCGGAGTTTACAGATGTTCAAAAGCTTTTTCTGTTATAGCGTGAGATTGAGGACAAAATTGATCATTACGTTTCGTCGCGTGTGTTTTTCCTGTGTGAAGCAACAAAAGATGCCGGCGACTGACTAAATAACAAGTTAACACGAAAATCAAATAACACTTAGACAAACAATTTTAGCTACCGATTTTCAGTGAATTTTTAAAGAACAATTTTCTCGTAAGTTTCAAGACAATTTGAAGATTCAACATATATACAACGTACTAAAATGCGAAAGTTACACACCACAAAATTGATAAATAGGCCTGAAATGAAATTCTATCTTGTTATTGATTATACGTTGCCTAGCGCGTGACTTAAATCTACCCAGGCGGAGATCTAAAATGACGGTGGCAGGCTTGGCTTATACCCCATTCACACCAGCAAAACATGTTTTGTTAAACTGGTTTTCATTGAATGAAAATTATAAACAGAGAACTGAAAAACTTGATTTTCCATAGGATTCAAGTACTTGCTAACTTGCATTTCCGATGTGCTACATTCAAGTCAAAAATATTCGGTTAAATAGTTTCTATGAAGAAAAAAAAAATTAAACTGTGTTTAACAAAACAACTTTTAAACATGTTTAAGCTTTGGTGTGAATGGGGCATTAGTTATATCACTCAAAACTCGTTCCCGTTTGTCTCATTTGATAAAGAGGGAATCGTTAATGTTTTCATTAAGACAGTATTGCCTTGATTTTCTAATATTTACAACGAAAGACAGTAAATTTCACTTTTCACCCACATTTACTTCCAACCTTTTCTTTTGAACCAGAAACAAAAATGATAGACGTTTAAAACACATGACATCATCCACCTTGTTAAATGTAATAGCATGATCATTTCAATTGTAATGCCTTCTTGTCCCAACGTTACTTTGTTTCTTTGCTACATTAGCGAACACTGAACTACTGCTCGTACTCTAGATGACAATCAACCACAAAATTCCCTAAACCAGATAACATTAAACATAATCTCAAAAATCATGTGTCAATTCACGAGTTTGCTCACAGAGCACTTTGATTTCCCTTCGTATAAGGAACTAGTTAAAAGAAAATATGAAACTGAATGTCACATTGCGGCTAAGTTTAATGATAGGAAGATGCTAGAGGCTAAATGGAAACCCATTTTGAATTATAATTTAATAGATACATAGGTGTGTAAGCGATAAAAAAAACTGTAAAAAGTAGGGTAAGAATTGCAGTCTAAGGAAGTATTATATAGTAAGTAGAATAAGTAACGTCTTGTAGGTGGTATTGTAAGTAGTGTTCGTCTTATTTTGTAAAGTAGTGTTCAAAAAAAAAAAAAAAAAATGTTAGCTCTATGAGCTCTACAACAATTAAATTTTCGTATACAAATCAAAAAAAAAAAAAAAAAAAATTTTCATACAAATCTCAGTAATTCGATTTCTGAAAACATCGAAGAAGGAACAGTCACTTGAAGGTCTATGAATACAGCCAACTAGAAAAGACTGTGATCTCACGGTAACATTTAACCAAGGGGCTTCCAAGTTAGGGTGGTCCCACGTGGTAACTTGAGGAGCAAGAAGACTTTCTTTGTAGTAGATTAAGACACCACCACCATGGTTGTCACGGTCATTTCTCACTAGATTGAAGCCGGGAATCCTGACCCAATTTTCTGTTATGCTCTCATTTAGGCGGGTCTTCGTAATGCCAAGAATATCAAAATTGGTAACCTCCGATAATAGTTGGACTTCCAGAAATTTGTTAACCAGGCCATTGATGTTTAAGTGGCCGATTTTAAGATTTTAACCTCCCACCAATTGTCGAAGGGAACGCAATGGATCTACGGGCTCCTGGATATTAGCGCTTGCAGATTCGTTGGTAACGGGAACATGGAGGCGAGAATCGTTGAGAGTTAGCCCTATCTTAATACAGGAAGGAGAGACCTAGTCAAAGGAAGCCATGTTTTGAAAAACTTTATTATCCCTCGGCTTGACTTGTCCACACTTAATGTGGTATCACTTATGACACTGGTCATAATTTACAGCTCGGTGATTCCGCGCGACGGTCTTGGAGCAAACGGAACATCTGCGAGCATTCGTAACAGGACCAGGGTTAGAGGGAACATCGCCACTAACAAGGGGTCGAGTCTGTTGAAAACAGCTATCGGAATTTGCGTAGTAGCGGACTCTTAAGTGTAAGGAACGTTTCCGTGTATCGCTAAAAGAAAAGAGCGGACTTGTATCCACGGAGAGGAATGCTTGTAGTTTGCTGAAATTGCATCAGTGAAAAGGTCAAACTTTGCAAAGTGAAACGGTGGAGTGACAAAATGCGTTGGATGAGACAAAAGACCCTCTGAAAGAGAAACGCCAAAAAGATGTACGAAAATGTCAGAAATTCTAAGAACTATACTATTTCTATCGTGGAGCACAACAAAAAGTACCAATTGGTGTACGGGAAACGTGTGGTTGATCCTCACACCTTTAAAACATATCCATTTGCCATGTTGACTGATTCGTGAGAACTTCACGAATGCATATTTTTTTCTCTTTGTGATGTGCCGGACGCTGCACACTAGCGAATAGTACACGTCCCGCTTGACATTAAAGAAATTTTTTGGTATTAAAATGGTTTGATTTAAAAACCTGTTGTTTTGCTTACTTTCTCCCATCCAAATAACACCCTGCGCTACCTACGAAATACTCTGGCGTGACATTTTGTCACATGACTCGTGATGATTAATATTCAACTCATCTCGTAAATAAAATGCGTCCTGGTCGGGCCGACATTACTACTAATTTTCTAGCTGTTCTTGAGCATTCATATCCATTCTTAGCCTTACTTAAGAAACCGTACACATTTTTTAAAGGTACTATAGCTTCTCTAGCCATTTTTAGCCGTACTTACGCATTCTCATCCATCTTTGGCCGTACTTTGGTATTCCTAACCATCCCTAGCCGTAAAGTGTCCCTTACCACCCTTACACATACTTATGCATTCCTAGTACTTTTGCATCCATAGCCATCCTATACGTACATAAGAAATCGTACACATCTTTTAAAGGTACATTAGCTTCCCTAGCCATTTTTAGCCGTACTTACGCATTCTTATCCATCTTTGACCGTACTTAGGTATTCCGAACCATCCCTAGCCGTAAAGTATCCACCCTTACACATACTAAAGCATTCCTTGTACTTTTGCATCTATAGCCATCCTAGAGGTACTTCCGCATCAATAGCCATCTTCCTTGGCCGTACTAAAGCATCCTCATCATCTTCAGCCATACTTTGGCATTCCTAGCCAATCTTAGCCTTACTTGAGCATCGCTAGCAACCTTTAGCCGTACTTAAGCATCCATAGTCATTTTAAACCGTACGTAAGCATCCCTAGTCATCCTGAGCTGTACTTAAGCATCTGTAGCCATTCTTAGTCCTAGTTAAGCGTCCCTAACCATTCGTAGCCTTACTTAAGCATCCCTGGTCATTCTTCGTTGAAGGCCTACATGTAATAAATGTCATAAATGTAATAGAGGCCCCAATGTTGTAACATTTGGTCCTAAATGTGATAAGCCTTCAATACAATCGTTTAACTGCGCTAGTGCATTCTTGTTATAGCGGATATTCACATTAAGATGTTGAGGTGGCAGCTGTTTCACCGAAGAATCATCTGACCAATATTCATGGCATATTGCGGGATCGCTGGTATTAATCAGCGTCTTTTTATTTGCTAGTGACCGAGGTCGACAAGCATTGGTTACAAACCCCTATACTGATGTGTTTTTATGGCATCAAATTGACAGACGTCAAAACAATGAGAACGCTGACCAATACCTCTCTTTTTATCATTGGCTCAGACTCTTAAGTACAACAGATTTTGACGATATATTTGTGCGATCAGTGCTAAAGTCAACACTTTCTGAACCAAATTACAAGGAAATGGAAGTCCATTGACCTATACGTAAGACAAATTCCGGGCTCGGAAAAGCACTTTTTTTCTTACTGTTTTACCTTGCCAGATTTGTATGGGTCCGCATGAAATAAATTCATTGCGTTATTGACTAAGCGTGAGGTCAAGATGGCTGGATATTATGTTTTCTCATTTCACCGAAAAATTCCTTGACCCGGTTAGAAGCTCACATGGCTCTATTCAGCCAATCAGAAGGCTAGAAATTCGATAACAGTTTACTAATGATAGCGTATGAAGCCAAACGACGATGAATGATGTATTATGACGGCGAATGGTGTTATTGCGGTGAGTGTTTCCAAGTGACGGCAACTCAAAACATCTAACTGGCACTAAAACTGATATCGTCTACAAGACTCCACTTCAATTACATACTTCTATTGTCTAAAGGACCTTCCTGGCCCAAATTACTGAAATATGACAAATTGTATAACTGGGGCAAATAACTGATATGGTCAAGAAGATCCAACAAACACAAATGACTAAGGAGGTCGAATCAAAAGTTAAGTGCAAATGGCTGGAAAATAAATAAAGAGTGTGTCCACACAGTTTCAGGCTGCCCCACTCGCCTTCAGTCATGGGATTCATGAGTGTGACAGCAAAGGCGTAAAAAAATTGGCTGAAAGCAAAACGCATCCATGTGTTGTATCGTCAAATAAAAGGGAGGTGGTGATCAAGTGTTCCATTCATTTGCTTCGAGATTATATTTGGGGTGTCAACGTTGTACTGAAAGCAATGGTGATTAAAAATTTATTGTTAAGACGAATCACGAATTGAAAGATATGATGAAGGGGTTCCGAGACACAAAGAGGTCATTCACGTGACTGGTCCACCTAAGAAAGGAGAAGAGCCTTTCATGTCATCGAGCAATCTCTGTCTTCCTTTTAACCGCGTTACAATTTTAATTCAACCTTTTGGTGATGGGTCGTGATTTTTTCTCAAACACTTAGACGTAAATATATGTACCTATATGTACTTGTACGATATCTTTTAGTTTGTATAATTATCTTTATTTCTGGTAGTTTACCTCGATATGAGAACCTGTAATGGTTTTCTTTGCTTAGTCACTATCATATTTCTTGGCTTCATCATTTTGACTTGCTTGTTTTCTTTGTTCTAAGTTACTAGTGCACCTAACAAGTTCTTGGCTGAGGATACGTCCAAACTTCACGTTTTCCTCTACAAGCGAAAACAAAGCCGAAAAGATTCTTGTTTTTTCTTGGCATGTGCAAGATAGAGAATCGACATAATTAATAAAAAACCATGATTATCAATCTACATCTAATGTTATAAATAAATTTCGATACGATAAGATTCATTCCTGTTATGCTCGGTTTGTATTAACCATGCATTGTAACCACAGCTAGAGAAAAATTGGAACATTTTCCAAGATATATCTAAAAAGCGTAACACCATATACAAGCCGTTCGTAGCTTTCATCGAAAAAGCCTATTCAATATATATAGGGTGAGTCCACAAATTGGCCCTTTAACCTTGCTTTCCAGTAACCTCCTTTGTACACATAACAGAATGTTCCAGAATCCACATCTTCCAGAGACACAAACCATCTAAACACAAAGAAAGAACTTTTAAGAAAAGTGACTATTATACCATGACAGTTTTCATGATAGGTCTTGATTCAGGGTTGAGGGTTGTTATTTCCAGCAATTGTCGGATAATGTGAGGCTCTGTACGGAAGCAATACATTTTTCAGTTTGGAAAACAATAAGCGCATTGATACCGTACCGACAGACTCTCATGGTGACTTTTTATTATCATCTAAGTACTGAGTTTACAACTTATGATCATCGTCAAAATCACCAGTGACTCCACCATATTTACCCACCTATCCATCTTGATGGATAGGTGGGTAAAAATGGATGGTCTCGCTAATTAACCACGGGAGTTGATCATACTGATGTTGCCTCAAATGACGCTCCTTTGAGTCTCTTAAACTGCGCAGACTCAGAACATACTATTTTTGATCTGACTCTCGAATCTCCAGATTGAGACGAAGAAGTTGTAAAGCTAGATGATAAGAATTTTGATCTTACTTTTGCCCTATGAACGAGTTGGTTATTCAATGCAATTTCCTGATTAGTCAGCGGTATTTTTCTGATGACACTCAACCAGACTCCATTCTCACGAAACTTTTTGTACAATTGTCTACGTTTTCATGCGTTTTCACATTTAGGCATTTTTTCCCACTCTTTCACTCGTCCATGCATGTATGTTACTTTAACATTCGACCATAAAAAACAAATGCTGTTGTTCCTAAATTCTATTCATAACAAAACAAGAGAAAAAGGACAAAACAAAGACAAAAACAAAACAAAACAAAACAAAAAACAAAACAAAAAACAAAACAAAACAAAACAAAACAAAACAAAACAAAACAAAACAAAACAAAACAAAACAAAACAAAACAAAACAAAACAAAACAAAACAAAACAAAAAACAAAACAAAAAAACAACGAAGCTGTCAAAATAAATAATTTAAACTACCTTGGTATCCAGGCCTGGCCAGCAAGGTCCCTTTGCTTTCTAGCCCCTCTCTGCTTTTCCTCTAGGCGATGCTTTTCGCTGGCGGAAGCATCAATCTTTGAAGACACAAGGGTAATAAAAATTCTTTAGTAACACAGCATTAAAAATGGTAGGAGATAGTGTACAGCGGTCAGCTTCAAGGGAAAAGTTTACTATGTTAACCTCACAAGGTAAATGTACTTATTATTGTGAAAGTTAAAGGACAGCATTGACATTAAAGTGCTTATACGCTGGCTCGTAAATGCGTGATCGGAGTTTGAACGTAGAGTTTTCCATGGCTATACTATTCAAACAGGTAACTTTTCAAACAATTCGCAAAGCTCATCTGTAAAAATCCCTATAAATCATAGTGCGACAAAAATGTAATTCCTGTTCACCAAACCTTTCCACATTCCAGGAGCCGAATATCTGTTCTGACTCGACAGTCGGTGTGGCATGAAACGTCTGTGAAAAAAGAGAAGGCTATTTAAGTATCACAAGCTGGAGGAAGGTATTTAAGAAAAAGACCACAGTTAAGTGAGCAATTACTTAACTATGATTTACTAGTTTTCTTGCTGTAGATTTTATTTTGGAATTTTTTTGAAAGCTAAAGCAATTAGCATGTAGCTTCCAATAGCAGTTATGTCAAAGTTTCAGACCAGCGTTCTCGCGTAAAATCAAAGTTAACGAAATAGCACTATCATCGCTCCACGCAGCATGACTTGGGCCTCTTACCCATTTGAAAAAGGGATTGATGAATTCAACCTGTCTTAAGCAGCTGTAACCTCTGAGTCTGAGTCTTTTTGCTACTGCAATGAACTCTGGTCGTTTTAACGACTCCATTTTTATAAGATATAAAAAATTAGATTTTTGAAAATTTCATGTTTGAAAAATCAATTTTTCAAGACAAAAGCTTCAGCGTCTTTCAAATCAGTACACAGTAGCGTCAATAATTAATCGCTTATTTTGATTCCTTCAGCGAGGCGACTGCCACTTATTCTGAAGAAATCCATTGCTTCTTTCCACGTTCTGAATGTGAATTGTTTGGCTTCTGAGTCTGATGAAAATGTATGGCTTTGATCTGATCTCATTATCAACATTCTTGATGCCAAGTGATTCTTGCAGCTCTCTCTTGGTGAGTAAAGTGTGCTTTTTTCTCCCGCCATTTCCATCAGCTTGAAATGATTGATCTTGAAAACAGGTTCTCTTTTTCCAACAATGGGATCAATGAGGTCATTCTCTCTCTTTGTCTTCAAATCTGCCTCTGCCTCTGTTGGGCTACTGGCCTCAACAGCTCAACTTCCCAGTATGGTACGCAAAGACAGGTTACGGAATATCTTGTGAGGTATTTGACAAGGTTCCAGAACAGATCAAGTCATTTCTGACGTTTCACTTCTACTTCACCGCCGGAAGGATTCTCTTTGAGATGGGCGGAATTCAGAGTCAATTGTGACACGCCATTGTTCAAACCAATATGTGCACAACTTGGAATTTCATCAGGAGCAGAATTCCAGTTACAGACTTCCGCTTCAGAGAATGTGATAATCACGGTGTCTGATCTGCTTTCGTTTATGTCACAAATCTTGGACCATCAGCAACTTCAAACTCTTATCGTCGTTATAACAAGTTCGGCGATGACGGTGGAAAAGCCATCACAGGCAATCTGATCTACTTGACAACGAATGACAACGGTAGGGTTGAGAGACAATTTGACTTCTTCATGGCAGACAAGTCAGAAGGTCTGACGCAAGCTGGGATGGCGAGACTGAATCAGTCAATTGAGGCATTCGTTTATTGCATTCTTGGTGCACAAGCAAATGTCAGATGATCAATCTTGAGTTCATCAAGAAGTAGTAAGGGAGCTCAACGTGAGTTCCTCTTCTTGGTTGAGGA
This sequence comes from Pocillopora damicornis, assembly GCF_964200805.1. NCBI lineage: Eukaryota > Metazoa > Cnidaria > Anthozoa > Scleractinia > Pocilloporidae > Pocillopora > Pocillopora damicornis. Next base: position 8,537,633 of record NC_142677.1, on the reverse strand, counting down.
TGTAATCAGAAAGTCAGACAAAATCAGTTGGAGTAAGGCACATAATGGGAGCTTGTCAAAGATCAACAGACTGGCCTCTCACCCGTCAAATTCAATTAACAAGACTTCAACTGAAGTTCAGGTGAAGTCACCATCAAGGTTAGATGGAAAGTGAAGCACGAGCGACAGAGACAAATCATGATATGGTGAAGGTCGGATTGATTTCAGCTGGAATGGTCTCAGCCTTCTTGATTCATCGATTCTTCCTCTGAAATCACTCGACCATAACTACAGCAACTCTCATTATCAGAAGCCATGCATTTTGACCGAGGAAGCTGATCACTGATCTAGCAGCCCTGAATACGGAGCATGAGGCAAAAGGACATATCCCTTGTAAGGAAGAGACCTGGGAGAATTCCTGCAATCTGACTTCCAAGAGTAAGACCTTTGGCAACAGACTGAAGGCTTTGTGTCACTAAACTAATAATAACTCCGATCGTTGTGCCAACTGCCAGGACAACAGCTGAAACTGTGAAGCCATACTTCTTAAGGATGTTTCTTACTCTCACTCTCTGTGAAGTACCTTCTTCAAGTTCTTCTCTATCATTGTCAAGGGCAACATTCCGCTCTACTACCTTTTCTCTTATAGCTTGGTCTTCATTCTCATCCTCGGCAATCCCCCGATCCTCCTGAATAGACTTCTGCAGCTCTTCAATTTCTGTATCCTTCTGTGTAATCAATCTCTCTTGCTCCAGGCCAAGTGAGGTTTTAAATTGTTTCAGGAGTGATCGATTCAACCTTTTTTTTTTTTTACACCTTTCTTCACCATACAAGGGATGTCCTCTTGCCCTGACCAAATATCTTTACCTGCCACCGTCCCCTTTTACTATAAGAAACTTTGAGTTCCAAAGCCTTTGCCTCAGGATAATTTTGGTAAGGGAGTCCCATGCCTTCTAATTCAAAGTTAGTATCACCTTCAATGAAAGATGTTTCGGCGGTTTTTGACTCTTTCTCTTTTCCCCTGTTCATTGTTGTCATTGGAATTTCTTCATCTGATGGCGCTGGAGTTGAATTATTACATAAAAGGTATGCTTGAAAATTGTTTCAATAGAGGATCAGTATCTTCAAAATCATCCATTTGAAATAAATTATTAATTAATTAAATGGAAGTCAGTGAGAAAAGCAAAATTTTGAAAAAAGAACGCATCAAGGCTGATCGCGTAATTCACAGAGTGACACTTAACCCCAATAGGGCATCTCTCTGTGAAACACAATGTTCCAGTTCCAAACCTTGATGACGAAGTTGTCCTTGTGCCTGGATACGGAATACGGATACGGAGTGGTCATGCAAACAATTATATCGTGAACAACGACGCACGAGCGCCTGTTGACAGGTTGACTGTGAAATTTGTAGGAGAAATCGAGCAAGACACCAATGGCTACGATCTCTTCAAGCTCTATGAAAACTTCTCCTCGACTGAGAATGAGAGAGCAAGCATGCTCAGAGAAGTTATTTAGTCTGTTGATCTTTCGAAGATCAGATGCAATGCTGGAGATAGGAAATCAGGAGTTGACAAAGAGAATAAGCTCAGTGATGTTCATGAGAATAAATATAGGATTCCATTGGATCATGAGATTCTGAAGTATCAGGGAGTCTTCTTCCCACAAGCTCTCTATAATGAGCTTGTTTTTGAACTCAGACTAGCACCTGCCAGCAATTTTGGGATAAGATCTGACAACGCACAGCTTGCCTATGAATTTACAAACATCCAGCTTGAGTCCGAAGTAATTCACAGTCAATAACTTCCTGATGAACGACATCTTACTACATATACGTAACAGCACCTCATTCATCTCAAGACAATCATTATCGTGAAAGCGACTGACATGATTATCAATGAAAGCTTAAGTGTTCCGTGGGGGTCAATGAAGGGTCTTCTTCTATTCTACAAGCTATATGTCGCTGGTGCGAGAGACAGTGAGAACACATTCAAACTTGACATCACTGAAGTGAATGTGGTTGTGAGTAGAATTCCGAATAAGGTTTACAGCCAAGGAAAGAAGACAAAAGATATGTGGGAAGAGGTCTTCAGAAGATTTGGTAAAGAAACAGCGCAATGAATGCTACAGACTTTTATGCCGGAGACAGATTCAGTCTCTTCATCAATCTCAGGAGTATGAGAGACAATGATCTTCATGGAAGTGGATTGAAATTGGTAAATACGAAAGAACGAGTTCAGCTCGCAATTAACAGAAAAACATCAGGTTCAGGAAATGTGAAATGACACATCTTCATCCTTTCAGATGCCCAACTTAACATCAGCAACAGAGAGCTTGAAAATCTCAAGAAAACATATGATAAGCAGCCACGGGCATGAAATCCTTTCATGCGCGTGAGAAAAGGAGCGGGAAATTGGGAAAATTGGGAAATTGGCAGGAGGCCTACTGGTCAAAATGTTGCTGGCTCATTCTTAAGTCGCGTAATTCAACGCCGCAATACTTGATAGAGAGAGATATAGATTTACATCTGGTTATAGAATACTTGAAAAAAAATGCAGATATTTTACGATCAAAGCAAGCAAATACACATAGATATCTGGAGAATATTCTGAAATTGTTATCCAGCAGACAGCAGAAACAACGCGCTTGAATGATTCCTACGAAAAGTCTTCCGGTCATGCTACAGATGTTAGTTGGGTGGAGTTTAGCATGGAAATATTTGATGGCGGTAAGTGAGAACGACAACACTATTTTAGCTTTATTTTCGGAATAGTAGCACAGTTCTTGAATTTGATGGAGCTGTTGATATTCCATCTCAAATGATAGGGCAGAATTTCTCGTCTGTAAAGCCGAAGTTGTCGCACACGTGAGCTGGTTTATCAGCCAACACGCTACATGTGACTTCATAATCTCCTAACATGAGGGAAATGATAATAAATAATCAAACTATAGACTAATCAATGTTTTCTGCCATGTGAAGGCTATATTCGCCTACATGCATCTCTCCAAACATGAAATTTTGCACTCCTAAAAAAAAATCTTGAAAGTTGTTAACATTTGCGACAGTTGGCCGACAGTATCTTTCGAGATAAAGGGGTAAGTTTCTAAAGAAACTGTGGTGCTGCGTCGGTGGGAGAGTATAGCAGGTAATTTAGTGTAAACAACTGGGTTGAAAACGTAAATTAGCCACCGTAAAGGGTAAAAAAGCTGACGTTTCGAGCGTAGGGCTAACGCTCGAAACGTCAGCTTTTTTACCCTTTACGGGGGCTAATTTACGTTTTCAACCCAGTTGTTTACACTAAATTACCTGCTAGTATCTTTCGGGAACTGTTCTTCTCTTTTACCCACATTTGTAGCTTTCTTGATCAATCATCTTGTATAATGAGCTTTATAACATAGCTTGTAAATTTGTGTAATCAAATTCAATTGCGCGAGCGTGCTTCATATTCCTATTGTGCACGCTCATGACGTCAGCAAACAAATCCCTCGAGAAAAAAAAATTTTCCATCGGGTTGAAAATGTTATAAAACAATTGGTTCATACGTCAGCTGTGCGTTCATCGAGATATGAAGCACTTGGGAAGTTTGGAGAGCACTCAAGAAGCTAGAGTTGCTCGAGGCGTAGCCGAGACAACTCTTACGCATCTTTCGTGCTCTCCAAACTTCCCACGTGCTTCATATCTCGATGAACGCACGCTGACGTACGAGCCAATTGTTAAATAAAATGAAGGTTTATTCGCTCAAATGAGCGCTTAGAACCAGTATTGTGTGGCAGGTGTAGTTGAGAGAAGCTTGTCAAAACCACAGATTTTAAAAGGCATCCTGGACAAAAATACGGCAGTACCCAAAGATTTTCTTGATGGTTTCCAGAGACAAAGTGATGGATTATAAAGGGAAGTTAAAATTAGAGCTGGAGCTTTCTGACAAGGGGAGATATTTGACCTCAAAGTAATCGAATATTTATGGAATCGAAAACTCTAAAACAGTCATTTATTTGCCTCTGTTGATCGACAAGCCATCGATCAAATTGACTGACACTTGCATCGTAAAATCATTAAGGATGTAACAATAAGTATGTAAAACCCTTTAAGTAATCGGTTGAATACCATCACAGTAAGAGCTTCATACATTTTACCTAATTTGAAGCGATTTCCTCAGGGAAGGCCAAGAAAAACAGGGGGGGGGTCTATCTCCCCCCAGAAATAACGAAAACAGAAACCAGTTTGTCTGTTTGAGTTTTGGGGTAGACCCTATAAACTAGCTAAGTTTCACTGAAATCGGTGAGATGGTATGTGCTCTCCTGGACACACTCTTAAGTACACATGACCCAAAATGTAGCCAATAGAAATTTTCATATTTACTTCCAAAGCTCATTGAAACAGAGCTACGAAAAACCACTTCATTACCTTTTATAAAAATGTTCCTCACTATCTGACTTCTGCATTTTTTATACAATGTATCTCTGAATTAACCATAGTCTAACCTTGATTCAAATTCAATCTACAGTGTACATCCTCCTGATACATACCATATTCTGGATCGTTTAATTGAATTGAAAACTGTGTGAAGCCATAATATCTGAAAACAATTGAACCAATAAATTGCTACAAGTTCATTATTTATTGAAACAAGTATAACAGTATAACTGATCAAAAGTTCCAGCTTCTTCAATTGAGTGTTCACCAACATCACTTGGAAACTTACTGTGTAATTGGACAATTTCACAACCTGGCAAGTTCTTATATTTATAAAGACACAAATAACGGTTGACTAACTCATTCACAAGACTAATGACCACCACAATTATTGTTAAAACATATATTATGAATATGGCATATTAGAATATGGGACATTATGCATGGAACTGTGATAGTCCATTTTACTGACTTTTCAAACCTAAAATTTGTCTCTTATCATATAGAAAATAATAACACTTTAACTACAATTCTTCTTTGGTAGAAAACACTTTTTAATGGCATTGTTTTACCATTGCTTTGCTACTTGAACAAACACCTTTGTAAATTATTTTCCTTCCCCAAAACACCTCCAAGAGCCCCCCCCCCCCAAATATTGACCTGTGAAAAGTCCACTCAGTTTCTCAGTAACACCTCTGATAAATAATTAACAGTCCCTTATCATAACTTAGTTCAGTGCTCTGCATATCAAAAACTTTATTGTACCTCCAGGAATCTTCAGGTTTGGTATTTGCTGTCCATAGGTCAATGGGATCCATGTCTGTGTCTGAAAAACACAATAAAACCACAAAATACCAAGTTAACCAGGGTCAGAGTTGACATGTAGGCTCCATGGAAGACCCAGTCTTGGTATATGTTACCACCCCTTTTATACAATTCCTACCCGAATGAGGTCACCCATAAAGTGCTCATGGACTTGCTTGCTCTTGTCCAGATGTACTTCATTTTTATATTAAACTCATACATGCATCTTATTTATACTAGAAGGAACCATTTATACAACTATGTTTCTAGAAATCTGTTTGAAATACAATGTCATTGAAAAGAACTTATCTTCAACATACATCATGCTCTGAACACTAGAAAAAACTCAGCCTTCATTGGTCAGTTACATCCTTGTTCCATTTTGGTATTTTACTATTTAATAACCTCTTTTGTGTTTCTCTGCTATCCCAATTACTTTAGAGTTTTAATGTAATCAATCAAAATATTCAACAACTCAAAACACAAATCTTACCACAAAATATGCATTTTTTTACAGGGACTATTCTGCATGGGCATGCAACAATAACCTAAGATTGCTGTATAGCTCTAACCTTGAACACAGAGATTTAACCTGATGGATTATAAAAAGAGCAGCCAGTCTTATTCTTTATTAATGACACACTAAATTGCAAAAACAAGTCAACATACCATCTACAGAATGCAATTCAAGGCTACGGTCCCATGCTCCCACAATGTTATATTTGACATGACCCTTCGAATTTAGCACCTCCCCTACAATGCAATGGTGCTAACACTGATGAGTGTGAATGAGCAGATATTCTCATTTTCAAAAGGTTATAAAAATATTATGGCCAGTGAACCAAAAGAAAACATTTCTGAATAAAGGTTTGAGGTGGCCAGGGGTTGTTCTAGACAATACCAAAAAGATTGTTTAACTTACATGGACTAAATAAAGCATTAAGAGGTAACTTAAACAGCAACAACCATAACCTGTTATGTCAATCTAACAAAGAAGTACATATTCTGTGATGGCCTTATGACCTTAAAATCCAAATGACAAGAAAACAAAACAAAGGAACAAATATCAACACTGAAAGCACAAAATAAATACAAACAGAATCTAATGGAAATATATGCTGGGCAATCATTCGAAACATATTAGAAAACTTAATTGATTTTAAAACTATCTGCATGCAGCCAATTTATACAAAACAGGATCAAAGCATCTTTTCCATTATTTCTTTATGTTACAAAAGTAGAATTCACCCCTGAAACTTTTCATACAGGTGTTCTCAAACACCATCATTAAAAAATGTTGCTTCATATTGTTGGTATGTGGCAGACTGGAAGATAACAATTTCTCATAGAGGTAATTTGGTGTTCATCTATTGAAGATTTTGTCATAATAAAATAACAGATACGATAAATGGCTAGGTAAAGAAATAACAACAGAGGACAAATTTGACAGGGAGCATCTAAATAATGAGCATCTAAAACAATATGCAGGCATTGTTTTGAACCTTAAAAAGATCATTCAGAAGATCCACAATGCAGTTTAGCCAAGATTTTGTTTGATAGGGGCAATTTTTCCAGATAACCAAACTGACCATAAAAGGGATTGGTATAAATATAGACTCAGTAGACCCTCCTCTTCAACTGCTTATCATTCAAAAACTGCCACAGTGTCCAGTCCTCAGTGCTGAACTACTTTTATTAAGTGCCATTCATCACTGTGTACATAGGTTGTCTTTTCCAGTGGGTAAATTCCATTACACTTGAGAGATATCATTGCAGTTTTACCTAAACATTAGTGCAGGTCACTGCTTTAACACAGAATGTGGCATGATCATTTCTTTTCTCCCAGCTCAAAGGGAGATCACCAGTGAATAGAAGGAAGAGGACAAGACCTTAATTGGAGCCCTGGGAAACACACCATAGCTTAATATATGCAGCAGATATAGTGCCTCCAAGCATCATACCCAACATGTTGTGATCCACACCCTGAACCAGCTCCATGACTCATGCAACCCTTTCCACACAAAAGGGATTCAGTCATAAAATATCTTGGAAATGTAGCTAATTTAGCCTGGAACTTCATTTTTAAATAAGAGAAAGTTGGTATTTATTGAATCCCTAACATTGTTGTAGGTGTGTTACCACTGGAAAAAAGATCACTTTGTATAGTGTGAATACAAGGTGGTAAGTGGATTTCTAAGATTACTAGAAAGAGTACACTATCATCAATTCTGGCTCTATTTACATGTAGGAATATAGAAAAGTACAAGTTGGTTATTTGACCTGAATATTCAATCTCATTGCCCAATCATTATGGGACACTACAAAAATGAGGCAAAATCATTCATCATTCCATTTGACAAAGGTGAGGGGATCATTGTGCTAAGTACTTTCCTGTAGTAGAAAAGTGTGACAAAACATGACAGAGCAAGACAGAACAATGTGCAATAACAACGACTAAGCATAATCTGAAAAAAGATTGCTATAGGATCCTTTGTTGTTGTAGTAACATGAAAGTATTCTTATAATGTGTCGCATGGGATAGCAAATCTCATTTTTGCTTTCCTGCTCAACATTCTTGCAACACATTTATTTAGGGTAATTAAAGATTATGCCTTAGTTCAGCAATATTTATGTACGTTCCATACTGGTTGTATTTGTGTTATAATTAGGTTATGTCATCAGAACTTCTTGCTATCCTCTGTATTCTCCATCAAGTGTATTAGTTATAGTTACCTTTATGTATACAGTTCAGTTGAGTGTGCCTCACTTACTTCACAGCAGCAGTCTTGTAACCTACTGCATGTACATGTAGCCCAAGCTTTAAAACAGGTTGACCCCAACCGACCCTTCCCTGATGTTTTACTACACTGTGATACTACAATAAGGTGTAGAAATTAGAACCATATCTACAATCCTGTATCCCTTGTGTATCCCTTTTGTTCAAGAGTCATGACCACGATGCAGCATTGAAATTCCCCAAATGGCAGTAAATACACATTAATTCTCGAACTCTACATGTTTGCATTTAAGGATACAGCTCTACTTTGTGCTATACCAATACCTGAAAGCTGTTTGAAGCTCTCTTGGACTTCCCTTACAGGTTGAAAATGTAGTCTACACTGCTCTCGCGTTGAGTGATTTGTCACCACGACATCTCCTTCCTATGAAATCCAATAAAAGGTCACTTTAATCTATTTATCTGTAAGAGTTTGAGGTACCATCAAGTTTTTTCCTGGTTGTAGCACAAGTGAAGACCCCTGAAAACTAAGACCCAAAACCAGAAAACAGAGACCTAAAAACAACTCCTTTATGATCTTGAGACAAGAAGTTCGGGTCACACTTTATGGCTCCACCAAAAAAAAAAGAAACAGTGAAAAGCTTGATAACTTCTCTGTTAGCAACAGTTTAACCATTTATCAGTTAAACAAAAGCAAAATTGCTAACAATTACATAAAATGCTACACTGGTGTACACTTTATTTTCTTTAACTTTCCTCTTTGTTGCTTTCCTCATTTATTCTAAAAAAAAAGTACTGCCTTTCGACATTTCTAACTGCTGCCCCCAGCTGTTCTTGTTCTAAATGAAGATCAGAGCTGGTGATGTAAACTTTTGACCTGGCTGATGCCAGTCGGCATTACAGCATTGTTCTTCTTTCATACGAAAGCTGGTCTAACTGCTCTTCAAAGCAGCCAGTCTAACATGACAAACGGCATAATTTTTTGTCTTTTCAGTGTTGTGTGAAGGAAGGTTTCCTGCCTCTCATTGCTTGTGTAATGTCTGCACCACTCTAGTTGGCAAAGCTTACAGGCAGAGAGCATGTGGTGGCTTCTGTGCTGCAGGACACTCTGAAGTTTGAATACAGTAAGTTCCACTTCATAAAGCACATCAGCCAAGGAAGCTTTGGAGAGTTTTTCTTCTCCAACTGCATTCCGAATTACACAATTCTTAAAGGCACTTAGTTCACAAGAAGTGGGGGGCAAATGACAGAAGAGTTTGATCACATCCTTCATCACTATCCAAAATTAAAGAAAATAAGGGGATCTTTGTTTTAGGTCTGAGTTCTTCAGTTGTTTGTTTTTGGGTTTGTGTTTTTGGGTTCTTTTTTTTAAACTACTGTTTAATTGCATACTGTACTACTAAAAAGATTAAAACTGCAGCTAGATATTTCCAGTGAGAAACTACATAACAAGATCCTAAAAAACAAAGAAAATAAAGGGGTATTCATTTTCAAGTCTTTGTTTTCTGGTCTTCAATTTCAGGTCTTATAGGTCTTAGGTCTTAGGTCTCAGCTTTTTGTGGTCTTTGTTTTCGGTACTACTATTTTTTTCCCCTTAGTCAACCAATATGAAATGCTTGTTGCATAGTTAATCATCAATCGAAAAAGGTACTCTTCAATGCCACTAGTAACTCGGTAAAAGTTAACTTTGATAGGCTATTTCAAAAATGAATATAGATGGTTTGTTTAGTTAGGTTAGGTTTCACAAAGTACAGGAAGCAATGGGCATATTCAATCTCACTGTCGAATCATAATGGGTCCTACAGTAGATAAAAATTAGGTAATTATCCTTAGCACTGGGCTGGTCAATGTGTTGGGTCCAAATAAACCATCCAAGTGATGAATGATGATTTTAGATATATGAAATTCATATATTTGCACTGCAGTTAAGAAATGAAATTAAGAGATCCTTGCAGAATACTACTGAAATGATATTTGTCAAATAAAATTATAATATAATTATATATTATTATGTTATAATTTTATTTGACAAATATCATTTCAGTAGTATTCTGCAAGGATCTCTTAATTTCATTTCTTAACTGCAGTGCAAATATATGAATTTCATATATCTAAAATCATCATTCATCACTTGGATGGTTTATTTGGACCCAACACATTGACCAGCCCCCAATTAGCTCGTTAGCTCAGTTGGTAGAGTGCTGCACCAGTATTGCAGAGGTCATGGGTTCAAATCCTGTATGGACCTGAATTTTTTTTTTTTCAGGTCCTATTTTCAACTACTCATTTCAGTAGCGTTCTTAGCTGCAAGGATCTCTTAGTGTCATTTCTTCACCACAGTACAAATATATGAATTTTATACATCTAAAATCATCAAATATATGTTATTTAAACTTAGTCATTATTGGATGAGGAGCCTTCACACTATAATTGATGCTTTTTTGAAAAACATGGAAATGAAGAACCAAGTTGGCTTAGCCCAGACCATTTTTACACACTTTTCCTGTCCAAGTCAACAATTAAACATGACCCAGAAACATTGAAAAGGCTAAAACCACAGAAAACTGGCCATGGTCACTACTTGTTTTAAGAGTTTTTTTGGGATATATAGTTTGCTTTTGTGCCCTATCCATGTAGCTCAGTCTTGCTAACTAAACAGCTTACTGTATTTTGTTTCATTAAATTTCCTTTTGCACTAAAATTGTAGTAAGCTGACTAAAGCAACTTATCACTTCGGATCTAGTTTTCAAGGTTTCTTTAGCAAGATTGTAACCATTAGTTAACACTGTTTGTCACTGACAATACATGGATATTCACATGTCAATGGATATTCACATGTTAATGGATATTAAAATGTAATGAACTCAGTTTGCTTTCAAAGTGTAATAACAGGACTTTCTGTTCTGTGAATATGACTCCATTTCTTTCGTTAGTGCACAATATTGCCTTGCCTTTGGCAAATCACTCTGAAGTAAACAAGCAAACTCACCTGATCTACATAAATACTGCCAACAAGGATGTTGTGAATTGTTGTGATTGGCTTCTGCCATGTAAAATGATGACCATCTGTTTTAAACTTCACGTGACACAATCCAGTTGGAATAACCTTCAAAAACTATGAAGGTAGGCATATGTCATCCATATGATATATTCCAACACAACTGTATAAGTATCTTTTATTAACAATAACATTAGAACTTTATGATTTACTTTGAATATGCAAAGTCACATACATAATTCAAATGATATATACATATATTTATGTATATTTTCCTACAGGTTTCAACTGGCCACCATTGTTTCCATGTTCATAGGTTATTCTATTGTCTGGCATTGTATAAGCATAGAGATCTTGTTTATGTGCACCCAATACTTATCATTTCTGTTACTTTTACGAGTGGTGAAAGCACTGGGCTAAAAATTTGAGAAATAATGTGTAATACCTGTCCCCTAAATTTAGTATCAAGTTTATATTCCTGCCAGAAAATCCAGTGATCAGATTCTGCATGAAGGGCTGAGATAGGAGGATGATGTGATACCTATGCATAAACAGATTTCAAAAGTGAATCTAATTAGATAAAACCACCATAATGGTAATACACTAACTTGTCTTCCAAATAAAAACTAATTTGGTACTCTATTTCAGGAAAGAGACATATGTTATTTGCCAGCTGGGAGGTCCGTATGGTGAAAAACTGTGACAGAGGTCTTGAAAATACTGCCCGAGGCCATAGGCCAAGGGCAGTATTTCAAGACTGAGGTCACGGTTTTTCACCATACGGACCAACCCTTGGCCAGTAAATAACATATATTTTCTTTTAACTTGACGAAATCATTTCTGAAAGAACCCAAATGATTTAGGGCTGTAAATACGGCAAGATCTTCCATAAACTGAACAATTTATGAGTGAGTAAACGGTAGTTAAAATAGAGGTGATGCAAATTAAAGAGAGATGCCTCACCGAAACATTTTCATTTCCCTAACGATAACGGTGATTTAAAAGTCTTCCAAACAAACTTTGAAACATTATTTTCACAAGTATCTGTCACAATCTGACACCTGTCAATTAGGGAACTTGTAACAAAAAAAAGAGCAAGAACATTTGAAAAACAATGGAACTAGTTTGGCAAGGACTGTCATGACAATTTTTTCTTCAAAAACAGTCAATGATCTAACAGAAAGTATTTTTCCCTCTCATCGATGATTCATTCATTTACAAAGATTTACCTCTGTTCATTAATAAAACGGCAAGGAAAGTAATTGTGAGTAAATGCAAATTTTTTATTTTGAAGTTGTGAGAGTTTGTTCATTTGTTTGCTGCAATGGCGTGTGTAAATCTGGTCTTTCCTCCACAAAAACTAAATTTGAATGGCACACCACCAAAACACACAGGGATTTAATGCAGCCTTTTCTCATTAAATTCCTTCAGTTTCTATTGTGCAATTTACAGTACAAATGTCCAAATTGAACGGACTTGGAAAGACTCACCAAGAGTGTATATTTGTTGTAGAACTTAAATTAAAACTTTACTGAGAAAATTCAGATATTAGATGAATTAAAGTTCCATTGTTCAGTTTACCTGTAACCAAATACCTCACGTTTTAACTTTCTATGTACTTTTTGTGAACGATTAAAATTAATTGCAGACGGTTTTTTGGCTGCTTGTCAACCAACATAATGGCACTATTGCTTATACAAATTCATTCTGAAACCAATATTTTTCTGTCAATCAAAGTGATTTGAGAGAGAGAAAAGAGAGGATTCATAATTTATTTACTGGCTTGAGGTAGTCACCAACATGTTTGCTTAAAAATACTGCCCAGAAAGAAAAATGAGATGTATCTATGAAAAATGGCAACAAAAATTGGGATGTACTTGGCAACTCACGGAAGCGTTACCATGGCTCTTGGGCAGAGATAGGAAAATACTGACTGGGTAAAGAACCAATCAGATTTGTTACCGTGCCCTCTAAAAAAAAATAATATGAAGTGTTGACTTTATTTTTTCCTTTCCTTTCACAGCAATGAAGATCACCACTAGTTAAAGTATTTTTTTTTATCCTTTTGTCTTAAATTGTTAAATATTTTTTAAGACACTGACATTCCATGTAGTATTTTCTTTTGTTGTGTTTCATGTACATTGCAGTTGGATGGACGGTATCCAGTCAAGTCGCTGACGGTTCGACTCACCAACACCAACTCACCGACGTATAAAAGGGAGTAGAGATGTCGGTGAGTTGGTCTTCAATCCAGTACAACTTATTAGAAGTTAAAGATATAGAAAAGTAAAAGATCTTTAGAATCCAGTTGACACGATGAGTCTTTACGGTGTTGTTGTCACACAATAACTCGTTCACATCCAAAGTTTTTTTGGTCATTGGTGATGTTTACCTTGCTTAAGATCCTCATAAACTTTGTTGGAAATAAGAAGAATTGTTTTTTTTCAAAAGATCTTGTCGAGAAAGTCAAGTTTTCTTAAAAAAAACCTTACCAATTGACATAATGAGTCTTTATATATGGTGTTGTTGTCACACAATAACTCGTTCGCGTCTGAAGCTTTCATAGTCATTGGCGATGTTTAATTTGCTTTATTCGCCATGAGATCCATATAAACTTTGTTAGAAGAAATAAAAATGTCTTTTTTTAAACTAAAGATCTTTTACTTTTCTTTATCTTTAACTTCTAATAAATCGTACTGGATTGAAGACCAACTCACCAACGTCTCTACTCAATTTTATACGTCAGTGAGTTGGCGTTGGCGAGTTGTACCATTGGCGACTTGACAGTAATTTGGATGGACTAAGTAAGGTAAATTAATGTAAATTTGTCAATTCAACCATTGTTTGTTTATAGCTCTGGTTTTCACTGCTACATATGTGGATGCCAAAGGAAAAGGTTCTTTTAAATTTTATTTGAAAGGAACAGTGTGTTTTGTCCTAAGCTATTGATGGCATTACAGATGGAGACGAGATTGAATATCAAAAATCCATTCTAGCTACTTTTAATTGAGAGTTCAGCTTTATATCTAATTTATACCTTTGTCCGTAAGATGGGAGAGGTGTATGGAGCATGAAGAGGAAGGTTAGTGAGAAGTTAGTAGTCAGGAAACTACACACAAAACACAACTACAGTAGACAGCCCCCATTTTGGCTAATGCGAGTTATGTTACAATGTGCTGAGCCTGATAATATTAGCAATTTGTTCTGAATTTTTTGCTTTAGATATCTGGACGATTTTGATTTTAGGTTGTTCATATATGAGTGAAAATAATTCTAAGTGATAAAAATTAAACCTCCAATGCAAGTAATAACATATTTTTGATGTTTTCTTAGTGAGCTAGAGTAATTTGTGGTAAAACAGAAGATGTCATTGGCAGCTCAACTCCTTGGACACAATGTGCAGTTTCATTTGAACATACCATAGCATCAACAAAATTTGGATTGGATTGGATTGGATTGGATCACGGACTGGATCACGGACTGGATCACCGACTGGATCACAGACCAGATCACAGATCATGGATCAGATCATGGATCAGATCATGACAATTAAGATTAGAAATTTTGTGTGACAAGCCAAAATAAAAATATTGTAATTTTTTGTGAAAAAATTACAATATTTTCAATGAAAATTAGAGATGCTGCATAACAAACCAAAACAGAGTCTGTGTGACATAATGGAGAGCAGGCCCATTTGAAAGTTTTTTGCCACAAAACTCCATGTAGTCACTTTCACGGCTGTGTCAAGGAGTGTTGTGTAGTGCCACCTTGGATGAAGGCAAGCAAGAGGAATGTATCACTCTTCAATCAGGAGGCGAGCATTGGGATTTTTGGTTTTGGCTTTTTTTAGATTGGTTTTTTGGTTTTTGTGCCAAAAGTACAGTTTTTCAGTGATCCTGTTCATTTTGGTTTGCGCATTTTATATGGTTTAGCATTTGGTTTTCAGTTTTCATCAACATACCATAAAATACTTTGTAAGATGTTGGGGTCATAGGATAAAATTCCTTTTCTGTATCAGAAAAAATATTTTAAAAATATATCCACCAGCCTACACCAACGCTGTGATGCAGTCACACACAGGCCTTTTGCACATAGAGATGTCATTCATATGATTTTTAATTTTGTGTCAGAAACAGACACCTTAATGGAGACTGACTTCATTAAAGCAACTGAAAGTGGAAAAAAGGGGACGCAAGAATTCACAAAGGTCAACCTTTTTTTATCCTTTAGGACATGGATTGTGGAGAAAAGGTTAATTTCTTTGTTCTTTCTTTTAAGATCCAAGCTCTCATTTACCACAAGTCACAGGAACAAATTACGGGACCAATTCATTAATGAACAACCACTTGGTTAAATATCAATTCAGATAACAACAAAATACCATGAGACTGTGTCATCCACTAACCTGCTCTGCAATTAGGGCATATCCAGCAGTGGGGTTAACAAATTCAAATGTTTCTCCTAGAAGTGGGTTGAAAGGTTTCCAGAACCTACAAGCAAGGATGAAATATAACAGTTTTGGACTCTAAGACTTTACCTTGGCAGAAAGAAAAATTTTTCCTTGCTACAAGTATCTTGAGGTTTGTTCAGCACCCCAGAATACAAATCCCAAGAGCTACTACATCTACTGACTACTTATGCATAACCTACATTAACTAATTAGTCACATTAATTGGTGGCATGTAAGAGCTGTCACAAAAATTATTTAGAATCGTTTTTCTACCATGTTCTACTAATGTTATATGAAATAATCATATTTTCTGATGCATTTCCCTTCCCCAGCCTTTTGTAATTATAGTCACAATGTTGAGTTCTTTTTTTAACTCGTGAATTGCGCGCATGCGCAAGAGCGAGTTATAGATACGATGTGGGGAATGGCATTCGATCGCTCGCTCGCTCGCTCGCTCGATTGGTCGATTCCTGTAAACTTTTTTTAGATTTTAGGCTTTTGAGTGCATTTTATAGTTTTTGGCGAGCAATAAACAGACGAAATGGCGACCTTTGTTGCTAAGAATAGTGGTGGGGTGAAAAAGAAGCCAATGATAATCTTAAAAGAGTTTTTTTTTTCGTTTTAGTTTTAACAAGCGGCGCCAGCGACTGGCAGGCATGCAAGGATTCACACTGAAATAACAGAACAACCTTCGTTTTTCATAAAATTGTAATTTACAATCCTTGAACTTGAAAACAATCCGAAGATTCATTGAAAATATCACTTACTGCGAAGCGCTCGGAGTTTACAGATGTTCAAAAGCTTTTTCTATACTTTTTCTAATAGCGTGAGATTGAGGACAAAATTGATCATTACATTTCGTCGCGTGTGTTTTTCCTGTGTGAAGCAACAAAAGATGCCGGCGACTGACGAAATAACAAGTTAACACGAAAATCAGATAACACCTAAACAAACAATTTTAGCTACCGATTTTCAGTGAATTTTTAAAGAACAATTTTCTTTTAAGTTTCAAGACAATTTGAAGATTCAACATACAAACAACGTACTAAAATGCGAAAGTTACACACCACAAAATTGATAAATAGGCCTGAAATGAAATTCTATCTTGTTATTGATCATACGTTGCCTAGCACGTGACCTAAATCTACCCAGGAGGAGATCCAAAATGACGGTGGCAGGCTTGGCTTAGTTATATCACTCAAAACTCGTTCCCGTTTGTCTCATTTGATAAAGAGGGAATCGTTAATGTTTTCATTAAGACAGTATTGCCTTGATTTTCTAATATTTACTACGAAAGACAGTAAATTTCACTTTTCACCCACATTTACTTCCAACCTTTTCTTTTGAACCAGAAACAAAAATGATAGACGTTTAAAACACGTGACATCATCCACCTTGTCAAATGTAATAGCATGATCATTTCAATTGTAATGCCTTCTTATCCCAACGTTACTTTGTTTCTTTGCTACATTAGCGAACACTGAACTACTGCTCGTACTCTAGATATGACAATCAACCACAAAATTCCCTAAACCAGATAACATTAAACATAATCTGAAAAATCATGTGTCAATTCACGAGTTTGCTCACAGAGCACTTTGATTTTTAATGAATTTGTATACTGGTAAATATATAAAGTCAACAATTTTGTTCTTCCATTAATAATTAGTAAATGTACATGTATCTTCACATTCCCATCTTGAAAATCACCTTAATGGGTTAGGAGGGATGATTGAACATTTGATCAGTTGTGAAAAACTTCTGGGAGTGTGAAGGTACCAAACTCTTTCAAATATTACAATATTTGTATAGGTAATCGCATGATATCATGTGTAATTTGGAATAATGTAATAACACAAGTAGATTTTATCACGGACCAACAAAATTGGGTAATAGGAAGATGTTTGTTCAAATTTGTATCTTGCCCCCTAAGGCAAAAGTTGTGTTAAAATATCCCACTCAATTATTTTGTAAAAGGCAAAATCTGCAAAAGGGGCTTCTTCATATTGACCAAGCTTTAGGACCCAGACCTTCTCTTCTAAGCCTAAAGCAAGAATTGGAGTCCTTGGACTAAAACATTTACAATCGTACATAACAACTGGAGCTCTTTAAGTGGCCTAATGTAACAGAAAAACACTGAAAGCATTTGTCAAAAGTTTATTTAACAACTGTATGGCATTGATTTGATCAAATTGGATTCCACAGCAAAACATCCAGACAAAACAAGAATCTATGCCTCGCAAAAGTCAGGCTAACCATAGGTCAGTTGTTGTTTGCATTTTGAAGAGCACAAATCTGGAATGAAATCCCTTAAACAAACTCATTTGTTGTGGAAATATGGCCACCTCTATAAAAAGACTCAATAACCTACTGGCTAGTAATCTTCCTTTAATTTTTACCTAAAATATTCACATGAAGACTCATAGCTTCTAATTTAACTTTATAATTTGGCTTACTATAATTTGCAAAAAGAAACAAAATGAAAATCAGTATGATTGGTGAAATAGAAATCTGTAATTTGTAAAAGAGAAATCTGTAATATACATATGTAGACTTGTAGCTTATACTTTAACTTTATGTTTTGGCTTAATTACTGTAATTTGCAAAAAGAAACAAAATGAAAATCAGTAAGATTTGTGAAATAGAAATCTGTAATTTGCAAAAGAGAAATCTGTAAATGATTTGCCAAATAGAAATCTGTAATATGCAAAATATAAATCTGTTATTTGCAAAATGATAATCCCTACAGAAAACTCCATAGGCTGGAAGAATGAATCTGTCGGTTCACCACAAGTGTGGATTGCATATGCACCCTTCCAAATAATAATAAGAACTGGTGAAAGTGAGAAATGAAAAATTTGTGAGGTGTACTTGCAAAATCTCCACTATGTTCATGAATAAATCAATGCATTGACTATGTGAAAGAAGAGGTAAGTCATTAAGCCAGAAAGAGCAATGGTAATTTGACATATTAGCTGGCACTGTGGCTGTAATTAATGTATATCAAGTGTAATCAAAGTGTGTTGTCAACAAATAATTCAAATGGGTGACATGACAATTTCCTGACCTGAAATACATGTGGAAATGATGAAAATGTTTGTAGATAAAATATCATGTTGGCGGGGAAAATGGACTTGACCCAGGCTCTTAGATTATCTTGAAGTTCCTGCCTGATTACGACTTTTTTTGTTAAAAGTTTTCTATTTGCAAATTACAGATTTCTACTTTGCAAAGTACAGATTTTCATGTTGTTTCATTTTGTTTCGCAAATTATAGCCTATATTTTCATAATATTGATAACTGTCACTGAAAACCTTAGCTAAGGAGAATCAATAATAAAAGTTATGTATGTATGCAGTTATGTGTGTCTGACTGTATAATGCCATAACATATAAATTCTTGGTGCCCACCTAACTACATGATATTTCAAAAGGCAGTCAATTTTGCACTAAAAAGAGCAACATGGTCATCTGCAAAGAGTTTTGTGTGCATAAAATAAACATTTGAAGAGAACAATGGCTTAAATGCTTTGTGATTAGGATTAATGGTGAAATGCAAACTATGCTGTTGCAGGTGTCAAAAAGTTTCACATGTTCTACATCTACAACTGAGTTTACCTTCCCAATACTGTAGAATATGTTGAACTGGCAAAGGCTGCCACATGAGCCAGTTGTACCAACGAATTTTTGCAAACTGTAAAAACAAAAGAAAACAAAACCAAAAATCTATTGGTGAGTTTGCATATATATCACTGTACACTACGCTCAATGTTTCAATTTTTAATATTTTTTAATCGTAGTTTTTATGTAATGAAATCTACAGCGTTGTATACCAAGAAAGGCTATTAAGTTTCCACTTATGAGATGGTTTATTATAATTTATCAATAATACATTGTTTGATTGACATTCAACCAATAATTAAATGTGACCTTAACTATAATAATAATGATAACAATAGTATATATTGTAACATTAAAAAGGTGCTGGCTCAAAAGCCTACTGGTTCCTCTACCTTCTGGGCTTCTACAATGATTACCAAATACTTCTTTCAATTTTGTGTGTTATTTCAATTATAAATAACATTCCTCTATTATTTCAATTCCATTTTTTGAGACTTTCCTTTAGTACAAAAAATGCATTCTGCATTCTAAAACAAGGAATGACCTAAAATGACCTAAAATGACCTAGAAAATGACCTTGAGTGATTTCTGAAGTGACCTAAAATGACCTGATATGACCTTGAGTGATTTCTAAGATGACCTGCAATAACCAGTACGACCTTCAGCAATGTGAACAATGCTGCATTAACAAAATCTGGATTGCACTGGACTGGATCGCATCAGATTGTTCATTTTGGTTTATGAATTTTAAGGGGTTTATTTAATTAGCATTTAGTTTTTGGTTTTCGTCAAAAATTCAAGTGGGTTTTCCTATTTTTTTCCAGTTTGCCTTTGATCTGAGCAGCAATTAAGTGCTTCTAATGATCTTGAACAGCCACAAAATGCAAATGTTATTGAGAACAATGCATGACATTAACCAAATGTTGCTATGAAAATAACTTCTCGTTGGTTGAAATAATCTGAGATAAAGAAGAGTAGTTTTGGAAAACATACTCTCAAAAATGAAACTGTAACTTGCGTTTGACAAAACACTCCCAATTTAAAAAAGACACATCTGCTCAGATGATTTTTGTCACATGCTAAGGAACATGTTCTTTAGACAGATCTCCTGAGGTCATTTATCAAATATAGTTCAATCTGGAATCTACGAGAAACACAAAATCCTCCTAAATGAAATCAAATGATCTTCAACATTTATGAAAAAGTAAAGTGTAAAAGTAAAAGAAAAAAGTATAGAAAAAGTGTTGTTGCACATGATCAACATGCATTAATTCAAATTAGCAGTGACTAGTGGTGTATCTGGGTCTCTGAATTCTTAAAGAAATCTTAAAATAGGATATAAGATCCTCTTTGAAGTGCTTAGAAGTTGAAAAAAAATTGACAATCTTTCAGTAATAAGTTTGGTTTTAGTCTCTACAAACAGACTGCAGAGCTGTGATTAGCACATTTTGTGAAAATGGGTTCCCCTAACAGTCCATAAACACAGTCATGGTAAAAGGAAGGCTGCTGAGGGAACAACAGGAGAGCTGTGCAACAGCAGAGTGCTGTGGGAACTCATCTTCAAAATGCCCTTGTTATAGTTACAGTAGTTGAAACCACACAATCACAGCAGAGCAACATGCTCTGGGAAGAGGATTCAAGAGAATTTCCATGGCTATCCATAACTACCATGTAAAACAAAAATCCTTACACTTTCCAAAAGTTGCTGCTATCCCAAATATATATTCCCTTGCAGGCATTCAAATGCATTGCAAGCATTGATTGGTTAAATATTTAGACCAATGTGAGTTCTTAAGACATCTGTTAGCTTACTTTTATAGAAACTGTGTTTGGAAACCATTAACTTACGGCAGAAGTGCCAAATAATAAACTTGACTTACATGAGGCTCTGTTTAGAACATCAGCATACTCTAAATCTTCTGCCAGTCTCTATGGGAATGATAAGTGAACCATCAGACAAGAAAAAAATTGAAAATTAAGATTTTACTCAACCATTCTAACTGCCTATAACTAGTTGTACATGTACATTGGAAGGGAAAAATGTTTTTTAGATCACATTAATTCATGAACTAACTAAGTGTAAACCACCTAATTCTAGTAATGTGGGCAACCTATGAAATATCTTTATTTCATTATTATTAAGCTCACACAGTAAGCTTACAATGTTTAATTAAGAGCACATTGTCCAATTAGGGTTCTTATCTAGCTGGTCAGAACCAATCATGTTTGATAATTCTGGTAAAGTTTTGATTAGTCTAATAATACTGGCTGTTACATATGCAAAATAGATGCATGTGAAAATAGATGCATGTGATTCTTGGGAAGTACATATATAAATATCAGAGAACAAACAGATAAGTACATGTATAGCATGCTATAGAGCACAAACAAGCTTCCACCCTGTACTGTGCTTAATTCATCCACAGGAACTGAGATTTTCTTTATTGCGTAGTGAAAATTGAACCTGATGTAAATCTTGTTTGTCATTTGTTGAACTTCAAGTGCTCAACTCTGCTTGCAGTTCTCTGTCACCTTACATCTCCCTAGCTCATGTTCTTTACAATACCTCAGTGTTTTAAAGTGCTCAACAACATCCCATGGTAAGTAAACCATTCTGAATTGTACATTATTTTGTTTGCATGCAATGTCATCAATTCTTCTCCTGTTACACCTACCAGTACTCCACATTATAGGTTTACCTCTCTTTCCTTGCTTCTTCAGCAATAATATTTTATTGTTCTTGAAGACTAGCCCTTTCTTTAGGAGAATTAAGCTAGGCAAGAAACTTTAAATTAAGCAAATTTGGCTGCTTATTCATTTTCCTCCTTAGTTTGATGGAGATGATGAATTGACTGATTTATTTAATGGTATGCACGGAAATATTTTCCAATTTCTGGTATTAGTCCTTTGTTTTCATAATATCTGAATAAATCTAACTCAGTACTCAGTCTTACAAGTACTAGTCTTCTTTTCTTGTTATTAAAAGTACATTATTTGACTAGGAGGACAGAAACAAAACTTTTCTATTTGAACAACAGCCATCATATGAGGTTCAGTGTGGTATGTTCATTCATCACCAAATTAAATCCTTATGATTTTTTCAGACAAAGGAAAAAGATGAATGTGCTGAGCAGCTTTTATATGCAATGCAAATTCAGGTGTCTCATGAATTTTTATGAATCTTTTACTTTTAAGTTTTTATCTTTGAAATCCTAATGTGTATATCACTGACAATGATTGAATATGAGAGTGATCTTTGCAGTGATGAAACCACTTAAGCAGATGTGAAAATAAGGCCTTAAAAAAAAGAAGAAGACAAAAAACTTCACAGAGGCCTGTAAGGGAGTTAAACCCATGACCTCTGACTGGTATTTCAGCAGCAACTTCAATTGAAGGGATTCTCACACTGAAATCTGAGCATATGTTATTAGGAATTAAGACTTCTCAGGAATAAACTTGACCTTGACATTAAAAAATCTCTTTGTTTGATGCTTTTTGTTTTGAAAATACTGTCTTAATGTTATGACAACAAAAAATAATGAATCAGCTGTCTCTGTGATAAAGTTGCAAACCATACCCAATGCAAAACTTCATTACCATTTGCTTTGCAGCACCTCTTAAGTTCTTTGGCTTTGTTAAACAGTGCTTAAAGAGCAAAATGTATTTAATTTTTTTCATATTTGTTTGGTTCCTTTCTTATATATCTTATATCTTATATCTTATATCTTATATCTTATATCTTATATCTTATATCTTATATCTTTGTTACTTGAACTGTTTTCAATCATAAATTGTTCTCTTATGCTGCAATGAGGATGTAGTTCAAAAGGTTTCATCAGAGAATGACCATGACATCTCAACCTGGACTAACACTATATAACCACTTGATTTACCCTCATGCTTGGTCGATAAGGCATATTTATTTACAACATTATACTCTTACCTGTAGAAATGATAGTGGCTCATTGAAATGAACTGGCATTGTAACTTTTGTCAAATCCTTTCCAACAACTGACTTCATGAAACTAAAAAAATAAGTGATCAGGGACTCATAATCCAGATGACAAAAAATAAAGACAGAACACAAATGCAAACTTACATTTACTAATAATCATGTGTTTGTGATAATGATCAATTATTAGTGTAACAGATTTAAAATGCAAAATTGACATATATACACACTAAATGATACTTTCATAACTTCATGATAATAATAGAATCAAAATAAACTTCAAACTAACAATAATACAATTTAAAGACACTTTTCAGCATAGCTCATGCCATCATTAGTATAGTGTGTTGCCCATGTATTTGTTTACTATGTCTTTACATGCACATGTTACATTAAAAGTGAGTTACCCATGAAAACCACAGCTAGAAAATATAGAAGTTTTATCATGAGGTAGTTTGCCTTTTAAAAATATGGCATTGAAGTAAATATTTGAAGGAACTATTTAATATCCCTGGCACATTATTGCCAAACTTGGAGTTCAAGCAGATCAAGGAAAAAAATAACCTCAAAATATTTGCCACGATGCGACTGAAATTTGGTTTTGAGCAAACTTCATGGAAAAGCCCTAAAGAGGTGGTTAATATGTTGAAAGATGTTTGCATTACTTTTGCTTAATACCCTACATATACAAGCTCATGATGAGTTCAGCACATGGATAGTATGCAAAGTTGATAGTTTGCATGTGAGGTGATCAGTGCTCCATCAATCTCGACTGATTGTCTGTGAAAGTGCAACAGTATTGGACAACTACTGTTGTGCATAAAAAATGAGCAGTTACAAAACTTACAGCTCCAGCTTTTAGCTACTAATTAAAAGTATGTGTAAATAGGGGCCATATGTACTTACTTAATAAGACTTCTTAATGAACTCCTTTCCCTTGCAGCTGGCAGCCTCTGCCTCCTAGATCTTTTCTTTGTAAAAACTAATGGAAAATCCATAACATCCATAATCCATTGCAATTTTCTTTACAACTCATTCAAATGCTTTCATGTTATTAGTAGACTAAGGTTGGTGAATTTCATTATGACTCTGGAAACTAGGCCCTATGACATGGCATTTTTCAACAAAACTAAAACATCTAATATATTAAATTTTGACAGTGTTTTGTGTTTCTGCATGAGAAAGCTCTGTTTTTTAAATTACGCACCAACTTTTTTAATATTTCCACTATGAATGTCAATAGCAAAGGGCTGCCTTTCATTTCTGATAAAACCCGTGACAGTGATCTTTAATGGCCCAATTGCATACTCACAACAAGGAGGCCACCTAGCAAACTTTTTCTGCCTGTTACACTCATTTTAGGCTCACACACAATTGTAGGCATTCTACACACTCAAGTGTTCTACTTATATTTGTAATAATATACTTGCAGATTAGCTCTTACCACTGCTTTTCTGTAAAAGATTGAATTCCGTGAGATCATCTTCCATAGGTTCCTAAATGAAAATAGACGACTTAAGGATTGTAGTTAGAAAACTAGTGATGAAAGATAATCTTAGTAGATAAGATAATTAATCCATGTTAACCTAACTACAACTTTGTTTGATATATGCAACATGAATGCATGCCACAAAACATGGCTACCAAAAATAATCTCTCTTACATGTTCTAAGAGACCACTACTCATTGGTCTTCTGCAAAACAGAACACTATAATAAAGCTTCTCACAATCCTCATCAATTTCCATTAAAACAGTTTTTTCACAATTCAATTTCCCTTTAATTTGCCAGTAAAGGTTAAGAATATAATGTTTCAACAACTGGGACACCTGGAGGTAATACCATGACAAGACTCTGGGAGGCCCTTCTACTAAATGTGACTGCTTGTGGTCAAAATACCAATTGGTTTGTCCTCAAAAATAAACTTTGCAACATAATAATTCACATTATACAGTAAACAGATCTTTCAGAATAACCTTAGGAAGTTTATAAAGCACTAATAGTAGAGTGTAGCAGTATGTAAGCTGACAATTTTTACCTCACTGCATTCAAATAATTTATCATATTATTATATAGCAAGGTAGCCCTGAGGTCAGAGCCTTCTGATTAGTTATTACTTGGTTGGTATTTTTGCCAGACCATTTCCATAGTAACTGTCATATGCTATATATTTTTGTCTGCAAAAGTAGGAAAATTCTAATACACAAGTTTGCTCCAAGTCCCATATTATATTTTACTTTTGTCTCAACAATGAAGTCAAGCAAATGTCAAAACACGTCTCTTTTCAAAACTCTATAAATAAGATGTTTTTAAGTTTTTTACTTGTGCACTATAATTTTGTGGAATTTTTAATGTTGTTTTATCCATTATAAAATTGACTTTCTATGGCTAAGTTGTAATGGATCTTTAATGCAAATTTCAAGGACTTTTTCGTAACAAAACTTGCCAAGAGGTTCTCTGTTGCATTTCAATGGTTGATGATATTCCTGCATTGATGCCCTAAAATGATGTAAACTTCTCTGGAGGCCAAAAAATTTGAGGCTTGTTTTTAAGCAAGTTACCTCCATTAAAACAAATCAGTAGGGTAAATAGATTTGTCTGATTTTAATGTAACTTTACCAGAATATCCATCAGATATTATCCCACTGAAGGGTAGTTTATGTATTTCAATGTATTTGTCCACAAGTGTAATAATTTCTATTGTCCAACTTTAAATAAATTTTCTAAGGAACCAATAGGAATATGAAAAAAGCCTCACACATTAGGTTAGCTTATCATCTGACACAGCCCAGTTTGGTAATGCAAAGGCTGGTAATTCAGTATGCATAAAGCATCAGTTTTGTGTTTAAGGGCTCACACATGCTTACCAAAACAACAACTGTTGAAGCTTTGTTCTTCTCATAATCTATATGTTATAAGGTTTACAATGATATATATTTTTCCATAGTTTCTTTTAAAGAAGTGGGCTTAAGATAATATTTCTAAAAGGCACCTTTTTTGTTGACAGACAAACCTTTAGTTATCTGGCAATAGTGAAACTAAGAAGAAAGATGTTTGAAGATAGTATTGCTTCCCATTTTTCATGGGGGTAATCATGCCAAAAATGGCAATGCAAAACTCAAATGGCACAGGGTTCCTTCTATCACCAAAAGAAACTGTTATGAAGGCAAAATATTTTGACCTGAAATGCTGTTATTCTTTTAGCAAAACAAGGTTATGGTTGAGTCTGCCACCTAGCCAAGTGGTGCTTATCCCAGTTTCTAGATGAAATACGAACTAAGAGTATTGCCACTCCCTCTGGATGGGATGTAGTTTATTGGAATTACCCCAAAACACTTAATCAAGTCTCCCAGACAGTTTGCCCCTACCCATTTACACTCTTGCATCAAAGAGGCACTGTTAGAATTAGATGTCTTGCCATGAACATAAGAAAATGATCTGGTCAGGTCTTGACCCAAGAGTCCAGCAAGCCTACTGTGAGGCCACCTCACCTCCCTTCTTTAGCAAAAAGTGCCCCTACAATTAGCAATGTCAACACCCTTTTAATAGTGAAAGAAAAGGTTTATATATTACATAAAAATCTACAACTTTCAACATTTTTGAAAATGATCTCAAATGGAAAATCATGAAGGGAAAGAAAAAAAAACCAAAAAAAAAAAACCGGCCTACTGCAACGTACAATGAATGCCTATTTAAGAAACTCTGCATTGACGAAACCACAATATAGACCTGCTGAGTAAGTGGATCCCACATGTCACAAAATGTACCCAAAGAACACGTTCTTTGCTCCATTTGTTACTGAAGTTAAATTCTCACAAAATAAATGAACTGTGATCGCCCAGTCAAAACTAGTCTGATGATTGCTTAAAGAGTACGCTCGAGTTCACTGCAGCTCACTGTCAACAAATTCCATATTAACCTCTGCACATTCATACACAGAACCCTAACTTAAGTCGAGCAACCTATTAACCGAATATCCATATCCATATATTACACATGTCTTTGCATACCGTTGGTAATTTTCTTAAGACAATGATGTCTCTTATTAAAACATACATTTTTGTTATCCTAGCTACACGTACATAATCCCCTCTCTGTTAAGTTGGTACACGATTACACGGAGGCTTGACAAAGCCACGACGGATAGCTTACGCAGAAATTATTATCAGATCATATGTATAGTAGCACTATTTTTTTTCTCCTCAAATCGAAAAATCGAATTGTAAGCTTAATCAGTAAAACCTTAACAGAAAAATCGCCAGAGGTAAGCTTAAAAAATATCTCAACATCATTCATGTAGGCCCTCCTCACTTGCCTTTTCTGTACGTTCCATGCCGGGTACTCGTGTGTGTATCATGTTGCACTATTCTTTTCAAGAATTGAAATCTACACAGACTTTCACGCACAGCTTCTATAACATAAAACCGTTCGAAGGCGATTTCACCAAGATAGTCAATGGGATCGTCAATCGCGTCGACCATATTCAGTGACAGGTGGTCTTCTCTCGACCCAGGGCCTTCTCTTTGTTTAAAAACCGAAAGTGAAGCAAGCAATACAACAGACTGGAACAAGTGAAATCAACGAACTCGGAATGGTAATCATACTCCTCATTTACTCCTCACGAAAGAACCATGCCCTGTTTGTTATTCTTTACTTCCTTGCATTTTTTTTTTAATTTTGTGAAGATTTTTACTTTCATTAATTGTATATGAATCAAACAGAAAATCTGTTTTACACTGCAGAGCCCAGTTGCATAAAGGTTGCATGACGCTATTCAATGGATAAATCACTATCCAGGGGATAAGTGATAGCAAAACATATAGCACTATCCACCGTATAGAGATTTATCCAAAGGATGGCGTTATCTAACCTTCGAACAACCGGGGCCTGGTGGACAACCTCAACATCTTGTGTGGCGTCAGTAAACGCACGCGCATCTCACGGGAGAGGATAATTCAACCTTCCGAAAATTGCATTCAAATTTGGTTTAACTCGACGACTAAAATTTCAGCGATTCCTTTGAACAATCAAGGCCTACACTAAAAGGGATTGTCGTATCAAAGAATTACCCATTTGTTTGTGAACTGAGCGTTGTGATTTTGGGTTTTTCGCCGGTGCCCAAGCGGATTTGGACCTTCGTGGAATAAAAACAAACTGTGAAACCTGATATCGTTTGATTTTTTGTTATCCTCTTGAAAGAGGTGTGAAACATGAAATGATAGATATGCTAAGAGTAAGTGTGAAGCGCGTGAAAGCTTTAGTTATTTTCACTTCACTGGAATCCCGATTGCTCGGGTCCTCGACTTGTCGTAACTCTCGATAACTCGAACCAAAAGTCGTTCCCCTTCCAACAGTCAACCCAATTACTCCAACTGATTTTCATTTCCCATGGAGGCTCGAAAAATAGGGAACCCACTGTTCGTGTTCCACAACGAAATTCTGTTGCTCCACCCACTACCGTTATATTGAGACTTTTTTTATCGTTTGCAAGCGAGAAATAGGCTAGAATTATAAAAATAAACCAAGAGTCGTTTACTTCCAACTGTCCGAATCATCTATCCAGCACAAAGATGGCAGTAGAGCTATGTGTTAAGGAAATTGGTAACTGGATGCTGCGAAACAAACTCAAGTTAAATCAGGATAAGACTGAACTTTTGCTTACTAGTTCTAATTATCGTCCACGACCACCCCTCGACTATATACGAGTCGGCGAAGAAGTAATCAAGTTTAGTAAATAGGCCAGGAACTTGGGAGTTGGATTCGATCAATATTTAGATTTCAAAGGACACGTTAAAATAACCTGCAAGAGCGCATTTTGTCCGTATTCGCAGTATAGCTAAAATTAGGCGATACCTATCCCAGAGCACTACTGAGGCTATTGTTCACGCTTACATAACATCGCGTTTGGACTATTGTTATGCCACACTGTATGGTCTGATAAGAATACATGAAAGTCATATATTTGTACTGCGGAAAATACATTTTAAGCAAATGAAGATCATCGCAGTATGTACTCAACTTAAGCAGTTGAGAAATAAGGCCTGAGAAAAATTCAGGCCTGAACGGGAATCGAACCCATGACCTCTGCGATACCGGTGCAGCGCTCTAACCAACTGAGCTATCAAGCCAACTGGGAGCTGGTCAATTGTGAGTTCGTTATATACCCGTAGATGGACGGGTATATAACGAACTCACAATTGACCAGCTCCCAGTTGGCTTGATAGCTCAGTTGGTTAGAGCACTGCACCGGTATCGCAGAGGTCATGGGTTCGATTCCCGTTCAGGCCTGAATTTTTTTCAGGCCTTATTTCTCAACTGCTTAAGTTGAGTACATACTGCGATGATCTTCATTTGCTTAAAATGTATTTTCCGCAGTACAAATATATGACTTTCATGTATTCTTATCACACTCTTCTCCATCTACGGGTATATAACGAACTCACAATTGACCAGCTCCCAGTTGGCTTGATAGCTCAGTTGGTTAGAGCGCTGCACCGGTATCGCAGAGGTCATGGGTTCGATTCCCGTTCAGGCCTGAATTTTTTTCAGGCCTTATTTCTCAACTGCTTAAGTTGAGTACATACTGCGATGATCTTCATTTGCTTAAAACTGTATGGTCTCCCGAAGTATCTGATTAAAAGAATTCAGCTTTTACAGAACTCGGCAGCTCGCCTTGTTACCTTGACTAGTAGGCAGGAACATATCACACCAATACTAAGGGAGCTTACATTGGCTGCCAGTTCATTATAGGATAGTTTTTAAAATACTGTTGCTGACTTACAAAGCTCTGAAT
The DNA here is from genome assembly GCF_964200805.1 of Pocillopora damicornis. NCBI lineage: Eukaryota > Metazoa > Cnidaria > Anthozoa > Scleractinia > Pocilloporidae > Pocillopora > Pocillopora damicornis. The sequence goes on along the minus strand of NC_142677.1, from coordinate 8,507,887 downwards.
GGACTGGCCTCCGATTACATTAAAGACCTATTGAAGTATAATGACTCTCGTCGTACACTAAGATCTTCAAACAACAGGTTGCTTGATGAGCCTAGAGCGAATCTTAAAACGTATGGTGAAAGGGCTTTATCCGTGGCGGCACCAAGGCTCTGGAATTAACTACCACTCCAGATCAGGCTTTCATTATCAGAGGCAGTTTTAAAGGCTAATCTTAAGACTTATCTTTTTTAAGCGTGCATTTAATTTGTAGTTTTTACTTGTAGTTATAGTGTATTTAACTCTCAGGATTTTAATTTTTACGGTTTTTAGAGTTTTGTAAAGCGCCATGGACAATTAACGGAAGATGGCGCTATATAAATTTAAAAAACAATTCAAATAGTACGCGCGCTCTGATTGGCCATAAAACCATTTTACACGAGCGTATGTAAACACGGTTTTCGTTCATCTTTCATTAGTTATTTTATAAAAGAAATGTAAAATGGTTTCCGTGTTTACATAGCCTGATGTAAACACTTGGGAGGTTGGGAGAACACTCGAAAATTCAGCGTGATGATGCTTGATTTTGGTTTACTTCTTAAACAAAATCAACCAAGAAATGAAATTTGAGAGAAAACATTCAGAAAACGAATAGCTATTTCATCCATTGGGAAACATTCCGGCTGAAGGAATAGCTTCCCTCCCTGCTTAACCACACCAACTAAACACCCCAAGAGGAAATTAAAAGCTGCTCATTTTATCCACTTCTTTAAGCTACATACGTAACAAGTTGACGTAAAGAATGCTTGTATGGGTAAGAATTTCTAATACAACCATCATCCATTTAAAAAGTCATTTAAAAACTGAAAACCATCACCGATGGTCTTTTCCACTAAGCAGAATATTATATCATATACCTAGACTAAAATCGCGCATTTTTTCAGGGTACACGGACGATGCAGATTGTTTTAACTGTGTCACAAAAATTCATGAATTCTGAAAGCCGCGACATTGAAGGCTTAATGTCTCTTATGTGCCATCTAATATTCGAGAACGGAACAACACTGCAGTGTGACAAACCTGCCACCTTGCAAGACGATGAATCCTTGTCACGGTTATCATTGAACGGAGAAAGATTCCTGAGAACTGTTCACAGCCACCATTCCTTTGATAGGCGGATTGCACATAAGGAAAAGTCGAATACGCCGAATAACTCAAAACAGTTAGCTCTTTTTCGAGAAGAAACTAGGAGCCAACAACCTTTTGGGAATTGGCATTTTTTTAGGGGGGATGCCAGCTCTCTCTGTTTTGTCCACTGACAGAGAATTCGTTTCCGACGCATCTGACTGAGCCGAAACGTTGTTTGCTGATGATTCTGAATACAAATTTCTGGGGAAAATTTCGCCAGTCTCTTGATACTCAAAGTCTTGACTCTGCTCTTTCTGTCGACTTTCATTCAGTTGAGAAAGTTCTGAAGTCTCCTTGACTGCCGTCTCTTGCGATGTCATTGGTGACGATTGTGAACGTGAAGAACTCCTCCTGGAAACCTGAAATAAAAGAAGCAAAAGAATACTTTCTACAATTACAAATAAATAATAGTCGGAAAACACAAACAAACACGTACTGGAATAAAAAGTGTTCACATGAGATTATAGTTTAAATCCCTCACGACTGACCTTGAAGACCAATATAGCGGCAGTTGTAATGTTTTGGTCAACAAGTATAGCTGCCTTGACGCCATTAGAAATTGTTATTTTCGATTCCGAAATGAAAGCCACAACAAGATGCCTCCATTACCCGAAAAAGAAGAAAAAAAAAGATTACTAAGAAGTACTAGTCCATGCCATCAAACCAACACACTTCTTTAAAGATATACCCAAATTCAACGAAGGATACGGCGAAGTGGAACAAGACTTCTTAGGCGGAAACGTAAACACAAGTTGCTTCCTAAATTACATCTTCCTAAGGTATGACGTCAAGTAAATAACACACCTGCAATGGAATGAAAGGCACTGCCGAACTGTTCAGAGTCGCACTTGTTCTTTGCTGAGCAGACTGAGGACCCTCCCTTTTGGGTTGATCTTGACTCCTTGTGCGTACTGCCCAAGGTTGAGACTGAGGTAATAGTTGGCGTACAGTTTTTTGAAAGGGCAAAGGTGCAAGGCCAGCAAAACTTTGAGGCGTTACGGGATTGGGTAGCGATGGAAACACGACTGGAGAAAATTGATGCTGCATAACAAGGTTTCGGGGCCCTGGAATGTTCGTCATGATTCGTGGCTGAAACATAAGCTAAGTTAAGTATTGACGACAAAGTATGTTAAACGTCATACCAAGGGAATCAGAGGCAGTAAGGAAGGGATCCTCGAGTTACGGCTTTGTGCACGCTTTGCAATTTCTTCGTTTCTATCAATTTAAACTTCATAGTTGTTTTTCCTTGCGGAGATCGTTTTTACATAAATATATATAATAAAAGATAAGGTCACCGGGCCCTATTAAGGTCGTCCATAGATTGAGAAAGCCCGTCAAATTATACAAATGCGCCCGTGCTCTTTGCAAGGGGTCACGGGTGATGTTACGCGCAGCAGAGGATGCGCAATGTAGTACTGACGAATCACCGTATCACTTTATACGCAGGCTAGAGCCTCATAACCTCATAGTATTAATTATAAAGCATAAGGTTACAGACTAGTATTTCTCGTGTCGGAACGAGATTTAAGTGCTCCTCAGTAGTACTCACCAATTGAAACAGTGCGACAGATGCTGCACTATCCATGGCTTCGACGGGATTGCGACACACACTGCCGACAAATTTAAACCCGTTGGCCAACTCGACAATGGCACTTACACCCTGAAATAAGTTTTAGCACAATGAGGTATTCTATTAACGAGAAGCTCAGGATTTCTCTCCTATTTCCTTTACACCCACAACATTAGCAGACAGCGTGTTGACAACGGTCAAAAGATGGGCAATTTTTGGCAAATTTAAAAAATCTTTCATCGAGTATTTTAAAACCGAATGCTTGTTTAACTCGGAATTTTACATAACGTGCTGTGCCATTTAAAATCATAATCACATTAAAGGTACTTTCTCACGAGGAATGAAATAGTAAAGAGAGTTAACGATTATAGTAAAGGAATATCATTCTTGTTAGGACAAAGATATAATTAACAAATACACCTTGCCGTTATACTTAAACATACTGCATGCGTTAAATAAAGCAAGCAAACCTCAGCTGATGGAGTATGGTGATAACAGGGAGGTGGAAGACCAGATAACTGACACCAAGTAAATAAGGCTAATGACGGTGAACTTCTGAAATATTAGTAAAACAAAGAAAATACAGGTAAGTCTCTAATTTGTTCCAGTGTGATGACGAAATCAACTCAGGTGGATGATTAGTAACATCTAGCGTGATCAGTGTCTTTCTTAGCTGATAATGATTAATTCTTGACGCAGAAAGTTAAAAGAGGTTTGTTGCTGGCTTTGCCAAAAATAGGCTAAATGCTTCTTCTCTTTCAACTTTCTGCCACTTGAAAGATTGAACATTAAAATGTTCAATCTTTCAAGTGGCAGAAAAAGGGTGAACCTTTTGATTGGTAGCAGGATTGTGATATTCCCTATTGTGTTGTTATTCTCGTCGGGAAGTTTTACATCTACTGATGGTTTTAATTAACATTTTAACTTAAGAACATCACATGGCCATTGCTTTCGTTTTAGAGGGAACAAAAATACTCAGGAAAACATATGACAAAGACTTCAAAAGCAGACTCACATACGAACTGTACGTATGGCATCCTTGGCATTGCACAATACAACACTTGTGGTGGACTCACACTAACATAAGAAAACTTACCCCGAGTGGTACGGTAAGGTTGTCGGAGGAAACTGTTCCATAGTTCCTTGGGCAGAGCCTTAAGACAAATGAAAAGTATTGAAATGAAAATAATACATCTATACTCAACTTCTTGAAAGCATTACATCTAAGCTCATCAGTTTAGTTCGCCAATATGATATTTCCTACGGAAAGTTGGTTTCTCACTGAAGTAAGTAAGGAACATTCTCACAATTAATAAATTTTAGAAAATGATTTTTCGAGTGAAACTTTTTGTGCGTAGTTTTAAGGTCTACTACAAAAACACCTAAGCTCAATCTTTGCGAGGCTGTTGATCTCTAAATACACCAGGCTGGCACAAAAGGATGGATGAAGTTGCTTCCATTCTAAAGAGTGTTTTCACATGACGCCACGGCAGCCATACAGGTGTTTCTAAATAATGAAAAGTCGGCCATTTTGATGGATGACTTTATGCTTATTTATTCCTGCAACAAATACAATCTTTTCGGCGCAAATCCCGCGGACGATATTCTCAAGTCAAAAGTAAAGGATACTCGGAATTTGAGTAGCCAATCAGAGCGCGCCTTCAAAGCTATCCACCGCTTTAGTACATACTAGTCCAAATTAGTATTGTGGAAGTTCAACTCTTTTTTAGAGTAAATTCTTTCTTTTGTTTCAACGGAAAACACCGTAGCTGGTCACGTCAGTAAACTGGCCCTTTTTGGTGAAAAGTGATAAGTAAATCATATCAAACTTTCAGGAACTTTTCAAACATGAGACACTTTCAGATTCTTCGAGGAGTTCAACTACAAATGCGAGATTTGAGATGAAGACTTAAGCGAAATACTGACAACATTTACATCTCGCAAAGCTTCATTTTACTCCTTAGGAGTAAAAAGGGTGGCACAGCTATTGTTTGTGGATGACATTGAGCTCTTTCCTGATTATAAACTGAAAAAACGCGAACGTGTTGCGCTATTTTCATCAACACTTTTCCGATAATGAGGACTGTTGTGTTACTCCGTCCAGCATATTCGCGCGCGCGTACTTTTTCTCTCTATGGGAATATGTCGAACGCGCAATCAATTGGTCGACTAAGAATCTAAATGTCTAATGTAGAAAAATCTTAGAGCCACAGTAATTTTGATCACTCAGTATTTGCCTTTGTACCATTGACGCTTCATGTCAGCCAAAGTCGACGGAAAGGGGTATCAAATTTTTTTGTCAAACTCACAAAACCGTGGACACTTAAAAATTTAGATTGTTTATGCGTCAAGAGGAAGAAGAAAATCAGACGCGAGATACTGCAGTTAGTGAAAGTTAATATTTTGTAGTTTGTTTCCGTTTTCTGATCTTGTTTCAGGAGTTCACGTTCTTCCGAGTTTAACAATGAATGTGATACAGTAAATGGTTTGAACCCGGGGGACTGAGAGGGACTGTTGTCGGTCGTGGTGACTGACGTTTCGACAACCTGTGCGGAAGTCATCATCAGAGTCAAGTGAATTCGCAAGTCTTTCGCCCTGTCGTCCAAGTGAACGTAATACAGTAAATGGTTTGAACCCGGGGGTAACATGTAATACTGTGGTTTAAGAATGTGATCTCACCGTGACTGCGAAAGAGTTCATCCACGGTCAGATGTTTGCCCGCGAGGCCTTTTTGTTCAGGTCTGTTTGGTTGCTGGTCCATCTTGGGTTTTGGCGCCTTGCCAATCTGAAGGAGTTCACGAAGAGCCTTTGTTCCTTCCTGTAAAGGAAAATATAGCCTTTCATTTCAACAAAACGGCAAAAAGGGAGTGACACAATGTTAATGAAAAATTTTACTTAATACGACTATCCCATTGAACATCCCATGAAGATGCACGGCACGGGAAGGCTAATAAGCGAATTATTGTATGTAGGTTAAGTTTTAGTGTTTTGGTTTAAGATAAATGACCCTGAATCAAATAACACCATATAGCTTACTGTTCAGAAATAAGAACACAATTTCATGAGAATATAGAGGACAACCTATTCCTTTTACGTTGGAATGAAGATTACAGTTTAAAGAGTCCATGCATTCGAACTCAGCTAGCAGGCGGGGGAAGGGGGGGTGTCTTTATAATTTGCAAAGTACGCGCATAAATATACTCATGCCAAATGAAAGTTTCATTAAGAAAGGAACACACTTCATGGTTCAGGATAACGTGCATTTCACCTTACGTTAGCAAGTCCGCTTGATACCGAATAAACATTGTCATGTTATATTGAATTATTCACCTTTAGGTACTCGGAATTTTCCTTAACTAAAGCTAACTAACATCGAATAGTATTTAAGGTACTTGTACAGTTCAGCCGCAGACCTTGATCAGCACTTCGCCTTCTCTCGTATCCTGGACTTTGTCGTTGCTCTTATGTTCAGGGGTGTCCCCAGGGATTTCGAAGGCACCATGACTATTTTCTTTTAGTTTAAGTTCTTTCCACATGTCAGCAAATTCGCTTGGACTATTACTGGACTGATTCGTTAAGACGCCAGCGACCTGGCGATTAAAAGGAAAGAGGTACATAATTTTATGTAGGAACACAATGAAAATTCCTTCTTTCTTTCTTTGGAAACTAGCTTAGTCAGTCCAATATCACTTGATAAGTAAACCTTCCCTCGAAGGACCGCATATTCCTCTGTTTCCTGATAGAGTGCATGAAATAGTAATAAGAAACCATGCCAGGTATCTGTCGCATAATTTACGCTATGTCTGACTTGAACACTCCTACCTTTTGAATCCCAGGAGGTGTTACGTTTTGTGTATTCCTCTCATTAACAGGCCTGCGATAAAAAGAAAACGTCAATTACGTTGTGACAGGAGAAAGGCGGTCATGTTGGTTGCTAAATATTACTGAGGTGGCGAGTCTCCAATTTTTCCACCACATTTATTCTCAGAGAAAACTGCTAACTAAAGATAAACACTTCCCACCTAAATAAAACAGAAGTAATGTTAATTATATTTCTTCAATCCTCCCTTGAAACTCTGTCATTTAATCGGTGACTAAGTCACACCTGCTAAGGAAGACGTTTGACGAGAAACTGATTTGGCTTCCGCACTCTCACTGAACAGATCAGATTGCTCAGAACAGATCAGATTACTCCCTCTAAGCGTTCGTCAGGATCTTTTTTCCTAGGAATTCCTAGGTTACTTTGTATTCATACTGTGGGGTTCCTGTTGCAACCCTGGCACAATCCAGTTCCTGGAGAGGCTTCATAGTGGCGCTGCGAATCATTTATTAGTTGCCCTTAAACGGACGCAATGGTCTACTTTTTTTTTCCATTTTAATATGCTATTTCATCGATATACATAAGGCGTGTAACTACAGATTACCAACATTTTAAGTAATAGTATCATAAACAAGTCAATTTATTCAATTCGAGCACTCCTCTTTGTAAGAGCAGATTTTCAATCTCTAGAACTCAACAACAAGGAAACGTAATGGACCTAAAATGGGACTCGATATTGGTTACATCTATAAACCATTTACAAAAACTTAAACTTCAAGGTGACACCTCCATTCACTTGTAGTTTTCGACTTCAAAAATGTGTATCTACTTCGCTTTAATTAACGTAGTCTCCCTCGTTTTTGTGTATTTCGGTTCAAAATTTGATTACGTATGATTTCAAATAAACATACTGACCTGTCAATTCTTTTACTAATGTTAACCTGGGCTTGAGAGGACCCACTGCCTTGAATCTCCGGTGTTCTTAGTTTTGTGCTGACAGTAGCTGATTTCGAAGACTCGTTACGCTGAGGTATGGTGCGCTGATTGCTGCGGGCATTTGAGTAATCAGGGGCTCCTTTAAAAAAAAAATCTAATTAAATTACATTCTGTGTTTGAAGTTGATGCTATTTCATTACAATACTACACACCTGGAGAATCTAGCCTGCTGTCTCCTGATTTGGATTGACTACCTTTGCTCTCCTTGTTCAGCTGAGGGGAGCTGGCGAGGTTTGTGCCAAATGAACTATTGCCAACTGATCTTCCTTCAACTTTCTTCGCTTCACATCGTTCACCATAACTGATATTAATAAGAGCCAGAGCTTCAAGCAAGAACACATTTTTGGATGAACATCTGCAGAAAAAAAACGAGGACATAAACATTAATAACAAGACAAAGTAAACTTTGAGTGCATCTCTCTAAATGCTGAGTTAGGGATTTCACATTTCAACTCCACAGTTATTGTAATAATTCTTAGTTTTCAATAAAAGTTGATAGCTTTGTACGGGAGGCTGCGAAATTGCCTCATTCAGCAAAAGTAGTTTCCTACCTTAGTGCTAATCCACCGAGGAATGGTTCATCAAATATAACTTCATACAGAACATCTGATGAGTTGGGGGCTAATAACACAAAAATACGAGATGGAATTAAACTATAAAGCTTACAAAAAAGTCTTAAAACCGAAAAACCACCAACGAAGCTGCTCCTACCCTCATGGATTCCAATAATAGTTCCCCTTAGTCCAAATGGAACAGCAACATTCAGTTTGACATTGACTACTCGGTCGAATAGCTCGAACGTTGCATCTTTATCAGGAAGAACAGCTCCCTGATGGCCAGATGGCTGCGGGAGAACAATGAGTCATGGAATTAAACTGTCTTTTGAGTAAAAAACACACAAACAAAGAAAACAAAAATTAACAAAACGCAAAAACTTGTCTGGAACAAAAAATATAAAAGAATGCCCCAGCGTTATGAGATTTAAAGATGTTCTCAGTCTAGCTAAGTTCTGATTATATTTTTGACAATATATGCCTAGCCTCAACGTAGACAAAAGGACCGTTTTTGTTTTCAACCATTATTTCCCAATTAAATCATCTTCCAATACCAAAATATTTAACGGTCGAATTTCAATAAAAGAGCTGGTTCGACGTCACTCACCTACAAGTTTTATTTTGCTATGTGTGAACACAGATACTAAATTAAGTAAACAGTGGGAGAGTTTTTTCTTTAAAAGAAAGGTCGGTAGAAAATTCTGCAAATAAGATTACAATCGTTGGGTTCACACTCCGCAAATTCACACTTGAAAGTAAGTCAGCTGGGTTCACACTATGCAATATAACACTCGTAAGTAAATGACTCTCTCTCCATGAAACTTGACTGAAACATGATTCAGTCAGTAATGGAAGACGGTTCAAAAAGGAAATCATATCTCAAAAAGGCCGAGTTATTTTTTTGAAATTAAAGCGCTATCATTGCTAGTAAGGATTTTACGGTATTTCTGTCAAAAATATGGGAATTAGGAGAAAATGGGAATAACACCTTTAAACTGAAAAAGCTCTCAAAGTAGAAGGAAGAAATATGTGCTGTTAGCAAGGCCAATTACACAAAACTGACAAATCTTATTTAAGGAAATGAGCAATGAACTACATCTAAGTTCTTTGTCACTATTGCTCACGTTGATCCTTTGCACTGATTGGAACGACTGAAAATAGTTGAAATCATTTCGCTTCCTGAAATGGAACTGGTTGATTTCACTTCAGTTATCCTGCAACACCTTGTGGCGACATTGTAACTACCGCTAAGAGTTGAAAAGTATCTGAATGAAGTCACTACTTTTAGTGAAACCAACTTTAAGTATCCACAACACAATCGTACGTGAACGTTTCCTTTCGAAAAGAATAGTTAAGGCTTGGCAACTTACTTTAAAGAGGAGGTGAGGCCGCACACGTACTTTAACTGCCTTGGGTTTGTGGTTCAATGCCTTATGATTAAAGAAGAAAACATTGTTGATATCTATAGCAATCTCTAAGTGTTAGAGTACCTGTTCACTAAACGTTTGAGATCAGATAGGGAAACCAAACGTAGGTCATCGCCAGGAGATAATGCTTGTGAAAAATCACGTTATTTAACTTGACAAATTTGGATACAAGTCTAAAGCAAACACCCAAAAGTAAACTTGATGTGCAATCGTTCCATCTTACGTGGCCTTCTCAGTAATTTCTAACAAAGTTATGGTAAATGATCTGCTCCAAGCAGCAGCGTTAACTATGTGATTAGCAATAGGGAATATATCACATAGCTCCTCGGAAGCTTCTTTGAAACAAATATCACCAGAGATGGATAATAAAAAAAGAAACAGGAGAACAATGTAGGAAGATTTTTATAAATCACGTCGGCGGAAATGCCAAACTTGTAAAGTGAAGTACCTCCTTTGGCAGATAGATCATGCAGGAACAGAACAGCCATCACCCTTGGGATAATGGGATAAGGCCGTTGCTCTAATTATTCCAAACTATGGATGTGAAAAATGGATTGCCGATGTCATGCCAGGAATTTCTACCATTTTCCTGCTACTTCTATCTGTGTCAGAAAACTATGCCTAAGTAGGACAATTTATCAGTCACTAAGGTCAACGGTCATTCTTGCTTACACAGTACTACATCATCTTGACATTAGTGTCACTTCAGTTTTAATCCAATTTTAGATGAGGAAATGAAACGAGTAGCACTGCAATGGAACCTAAAGTTTAATAATGACACCATGCCAAAAAAAGTTGTTCAGCCGACTACCTGAGAACCTTCGTTGACTGGAGATAAGCTATGATTAAACGCTCGCCAATAAGACCAAAGGCCTGTGTATAACTCTTTCAATGCTGATTTCACAATTATATCTATACCTTGGTACTCAGCACCGCCTGTTCTATCGCTTCTACAACTGGATCATCTAAACTGATACTGCCACATTTCACAGGCTCTAGTTGGAGAGAAGGTATTGTTTTCAGCCAGTCGTGAACCTCTGATAGCAGTTCAGACCTGCAAAATCGTAAACTTCAAGTCAATTCTTTCTTGTTTACTTCCAAAATATTTATGCAATACGAAATTAGCAAATACCAACTGTTACATTACACCACTGCAAGCAATGCATTGCCTTATTGCTAAATAACTTACCGAATTGTGCAAAAACAAAGCAAAGTTAAATTGATAATTTATGGAAAGCTATCGTAAAATATCGCTGACCCCTTTAAAAGTTATCGCTTGCACTAAGCTAAATATCGTTTTAAAACAGAAAAATAGAGCGGTACTTAGCAATATATTGCTTTCTTTCCGCGACATATTGCTGCGGCTTAGCGGTATCAAAGAATTGGTTCATGCTTAGCGTGAGTTTATCAAGTTATCGATGCACGCACATGCACTCAAGAAACTAGAGTTGCTCTCGGGCGGGCCTCGAGCAACTCTTACGCTCCCCTCGTGCTCTCTAAACTCCCCACGTGGATCCAAAATTATATATACATGTACACACGCTAAGCATGGACCAGTTCTTTATTACCCCGTACAGTTATTGCAGCCACTGAGGAATCCTTCGTTTGTACTTAGTGAGATATAAAAACAGTTTTTTTTGGTACATCATTTCGTTTAAGTAACAAATCGCTGTCGCATGGCCATTATCACACGACAAACATTTCGCCACTCATTTCGAACCTTTCCTGGATCGTGTGAGCATTTAAAATTACTTGTCCGTTATCTAATTTATAAATTCTTGAACTCGATCTTTTCAACAAAGGCTGTTTTAAAGCGAAATAACCTACATCAGTTGCAGCAAGAAAATTTGACTGATATCTCTTCATCTGCACAGCTTTCTGTGAATTCCTTACTAGTGTCGCGATGTCCTCTACTCTGCTACAAAAACAATTCTTCGAGCTAACTCATGTTATGGCTTTGTAAGGAAGCCATTAATTCTTTTGTTGATTTACTTATCACATGATGCTTAAAAACTCTTTCTTTATTGTAATGAAACACTGTTCTACGGCAATTCCAGCTATTGAAATCTTGGCTATATGCATTTTCCATCGTTCTGCCAAACATGACGTCAATTTCCGCAGCTGTTTTTTGTTCTACTCGTACTGAATTAACTCTCTTCTAAATTGTAAAGCTTACCCCTTTTCATCAACTTCTAAGTCTTTTGCAAAACACCGATCGTTCGATGACATCTTAGCCAAAGTTTCAAAAAGATGTGGAAACCTAACAAAAAGAAATCAGTCGGCAATGCACCAGCAACAACAAAGGGAGTAGTACGAATGTAATAAAGGATATATTGCACTAAACGCATAACCTGTGGGGTGATCAAAACAGGGTTGGTTTTATAGATCCATCGTCATCGAGGATGAGTAATTGATTAGTATGCTAAGTCTACAAACAATGCATGGATCTGAAGATTAAGATCAATGATTGTAATTGTAAAACGAGTGCAAATGCCTTCAACGACTGGCAAGTGCCACTTTTTGTACTTGATACAGAGATGTGACTCAACTTCTTTTGCATACATAGGAGCAGAATGTTAGTCACTTTAAGTCTTGTTTGACGCTTAATAAATAAGGGAGGGTATTCTTCTGTTTTGTACCAGAGTCAAAAGACGCTGCCTTTATATCGCCATAAAGTTTGTTTGGCCTTTGATCGATCGTTCAAAGTAATCACTCTGATTTCAAATTTCCTCTTTAGCCATGCTGGGTAGAGTGGGCAACCTTTGGAGAGACCTTTTCTGTAACTCACACTTGGTACCTTTGGGCACCAACACAGCACATCAGTTTCCAAAACAATTGCTACTATACCAAAATCAATATGAAGTGCTATTAAACAAAATAAAGGTATACAGGGAAGATAATGAAATATCAGAAGAATAATGAACCTACTTGTGTAAATACCCAGAAATTATTTTCAGAGCTGCGGGAGAGAAAGTCCATTCTCCCCCTTCTGTTCTCCTGGCAAATCCAAGAGCCTAGAAAGGAAAATAAAACAAATGTAAGCTATTATCTGAGAGGGGAATATGACAAAATGCTGTAGGAGTCCATGTGCTGGAAAAGCACCGAACCTGGAAAGAGCAATAGAACTCATGGTTCACACCGCATGCTTGAGTAGGGTAAGCCAGATGGCCTAAGATCAGACTTGACTCTTTCCTCTACTGAAAGCTACTGATAGAAAAAAGAATTGCTCAACTAAAAGAATTCTTATGATCTCACCAAGACAATGTACACTTGGCAGCGTATCAAAAAGCTTAAGTAAAAAGCTCGTGCGACTTTTAAGTAACATAATCCAACAGTAAAGAGTTCACCTTTCAAATTTCATCTTCACATTTGTCTCTCCTTTTGAAACTTTACAAGGCGACTGGATTAGACAAAATCTCGGCGAAATTGTTATGAGAATGCCCAGGTTTAATTGCTAAATCTCTTTCTTTAATAATGTACAAAATTTCTGGTAAACGAAATGACCTCACAAATTATCAACCCATGTCGATAATCCACATCTTGGCCAAATTATTTGAACGCGTCGTTTATGACCAGCAATATCTCTATCTCACTGACAATCACATTCTTCTTTACGGCTTCCAATCTGGTTTTCATTCATAACATGACACCGTAACTGCTTTACTGGAGGCTATTGACAGTTGGGCAATGAACATTGATCGTGGTTGCGTCTCTGCTGTAGTTGTATTGGCCTTAAAAAAAGGCTTTTGGCACTATAAACCACAAGACAATTAAAACTGCCCTTGTTGGAATTACCTCTCTATTCTGTTTACTGAATTTCATGTTGAGTCCAATATCAACCTTTGTAGTCCCACCAGAAGAACTTGAGGGCAAAAAAGAAAAAAGAACACGTTGTGAAGTGCAACATTAATAAGTGATCCACGCTGAGGTACATTCAATAGCTTCAGTCAAAGGTATACTACAAGTGGGGTAACTTCGTACTTCTAATCTCTTGCTTTTAAAGGTTTTTAGTTGGTAACCAGTTATATAATTCATCCCTTTCACCTTCCGATTCACACTTTACATAACCACAAATCAGCTTACTGTAATTTGCCTACGAAACGAGACGAAATGAGAATCTGTAATTTGCGAAATGAATTAAATCCTCTTTTTGGGCAATATGGAAATCTCTGTAGTGTACTTACGAAATCTTCAATGCACTGGAGAAGAAATCAATACGTCGGTTATGTGAAAAATTTCGTCATGTTGCTATAAAATGCAAAACTGTAATTTGAAAAACTACCTGGCACTGAAGCTGAGCTATTTATAAAGAATCATCACTGTTCGTAGTTGATGAATAATTCGAATGCGTGACATGACACCTTCCACGACCAGAAAATTTTGCTTGACCAAAGGAGTGTGCAAGCTGTTTCTAATGAAAATATCATGCCTAGCGGGAAAATGAAACAATCAATGCTAAGAAAAATGGAGAAAGGAAAAAGGAATGGCCAATATTTCTATATCGGAATTTACAAATTTTGACTTCATTTTGCAAATTAAAGATTTCCATTTGATTTCGTTTCTTATCGCAAATTACAGTCAGCCCTCAAAACCAACATACGAGGAAATGGAGTGATGGAAGGTAATGACGATAACGATGACAAAAAAAAAAGCTGTCAGATCTAGGCTGGAGAAATAGCAACCATGTTCCTGTTTTTGTTGTATGACTTAAACTTATAACTTAAAACATTGCAGTCATTAAAAAAAAGTGTCCTGACGTGGTTATTTACCTTTTGCTGGACTCCTTTTCAATCAGAAAGCTCCCGCTTATTCTTAAAAGCAAGTTTGTAGTAATACCAAGCTTTTTAGCAGCCACATGTGCTGGCAAGTAATTTACCGATAGAGCCTAAAAACAAAAGATGTAGAACAGAAATGTCAAATTTGCCGGCAACATGTGATATTACTACACATTTACATCCTACCAAAACTGGATTATTCAGTGCTTTATTGATGGCCATCATACATTTATTTTTATTTCTCTCTTATGTCTAAGATGTTAACACACCCAAAGGGGGTTCCCTGTGTTCTCACTTGTCTCCACCAACATCCACTGTAGACCATGTCATTTTGATGTGTCTTTTCTCTTTTTTCCTTTTCCTTTTCCTTTTAGTGATATCACACCTTAACACTGGTTTTTCAATCATCGAGAAAAAGTTACTTTTTCTGTGCATTTCTTTTGTCTCAGCTAGTGAAGACTTTTGTTTTTGCCCTTAAGCATTTCCTAGTCTCATAGGTTTTTTGGCATCATCTCACCATGATTCATTAGCTGGCTCAGCTTGAAAAACCCAAGAGAATAGTGGGTGCTTGTAGGCAAAGGCCTAAACAGGCCTAAACAGGCTTAAACAAAACAAATTTTAAGATCATCAGCAACTGTCGTAAAACCTATGTTAGTTTTTGTGATCATAAAAAATAAAATAAGTGTTAAAATGATGTTAGTTTTAATCGGATGTGGTGGCGACGACCAAAAATTACTCTACCTGTGTTCAGCCACTGTTTATTTTTCTAGACCTTAGCATTAAGGTGTGTTAGTGTAACTATTTTTGCAATTCTTGCAGGTGTTCAAATGATTATTTCTTTCGGTGATCACGAGGGCTGCAGCTGTTCATGAGCAATGCGATGTAAGTCCCCGCATCCGCTAGGTTTCTGAGTTTTTATCAAATTGACTTCCAGGACAGTCAAAATTTTAGCGCAATAGAAGATACTTTTCGAAAACTTAGTTTACTCTTTAGAATTTTTATTCTGCAGCAAGAAGTAAATCTTATAGGAAATAGTTTCCAATAGCAGATATACAGGTAGTTGGTTTTTTTTAAAGCATACTCCTTCTCAGAGAAATCCTACCTTATATTTATCAATCACAGAATGTAAGTCAGGTTGAGGTGGCACATGAAGCTGTACTCTGACGCGAGACTGTTTCACATCAATTTCTATCACTTCACCAGAGGAGCCATAGTATGGGGATGCTAACATGAAACACTGGCTGCCAATGGGGAAAAGTTCCTCAATCGTGTGTATCTTATCATCCTCATGGGACTCATGAACATGGATATCCTATAGAACAAGGAAAAAAAGTTCCATAGAAGTTGAACAACGAACAGAAATTTCTTTTCCCTAATTTCCTTTTACTAAAACCCCAAAGAATTATCATAACAAATGAAAATTTGATGGATAACACTGCCAGTATAAAGTGGAGTTAAATTTTGAAAACATCTAAGAAGTTCACTTGACAAGTAGATGGAAATGAAGGCTCAACTAGAAATAAAAAAAAGCATAATCTTCAGAAAATAATAGTAAATCAATTAAAAGCTGCCATACTTTCACAGTCAACTGGTAAGGGTAAGAGACTGGCATAGGTGACCATTCCTTTTCCATGGTAACAAGACCTTTGGCTCCACATACATATCTAGAATAATTGGAAATCTTCCCAATTAGGATTTTCTTGATTCAAGATTTCAAAGAGAATCTAGATAATACTCAAAGAAGAAAAGAGACATCATAGAGTACTACGATTCAAAAGTAACTTCCCCAAAGCTTAAAAACAAAATAACAATACAGCGTTACACAAATTTGAACTAAAAGTATATCATGTTAAAAAAAACTTTGATATAAAAATATATCATTATAAATTGAAAGTTGTCAGACAAACTTTAAGGAAGCAACAACTACTCCCGCGAAATATTATTTTGATCACCATGCCGAAGAATCTTAAATGGTTGGGGTTAGGATAAGGGAAGCTTGGTCCATGTTAAAGGCTTATTTTGAACCTTTGCATGAAGGGAGTGAAAAGCAGAAGTACGTTAAAATGAAGGGTATATTGTTCAGCAAATAATGGTTGAATGATCAAATTCGCATTTTTTCTGTTGCAGGAAAGTATTCAGTTAGGGATTACCACATTGAGTGGAATACAAACTCCCACAGCAATAGCATTTGCGTGAGAGAGAGTACACGGAAATGCCTGCGACTAACTTCAATACACTCATTTGTGTGTACACTGTAGACTATTGCACACATGTAATTTTTGTACAACACGCAAGTTTCCACATGCTCTGAAGCGCGTGTAATTCACTCGTTGACACGATTGGTGGGTGATGCAATTCATAACATGCTGTACACCCACGATAATCTGTCACACTTTTTGAAAGCCAGAGAATAAACACTACAAGTGGCTCAATCGTATCACATGGCTTCATACATACATTGTACTGTAGCTCACTTTTGCTAAGTGCCTGTCCTAGTCAAAGCCTTAGTCTTGCAGATTTTATTTTTTTGCCATTACTTTAATTGCAGTTAGCCAGTGAAGATCAATCTGCCTCTTGTTCTCTCGTCTATAGGTTATATCCTATCCAATACACATGTAAGTTGTCGTAATGATTATGATGATCTCTATTACCTGACTTATGTATGGAGGAGAAAACATTCCTCTAGCAGATGTCTCACGTCCAACATTTTGCACTATTTTGCATAATTTGTACTTAATTCCTGAAGAATCAAATTCCCAATAACTCAATTTTGTTCAATTTCTCATGAGGGCTTGAGTCATCCTTTTGGCCTTCAGACCTATTTAGGACATTAAATCTCATGCCTAAACCTGGATAAGAAAAAAGTTCAGACCTCTTTCCTTTGATAGGGCAAGCTTCAATTATAATCTTTGTTTCTCCAAGTTCTATTCCTCTTCTTTCTAATTGACTGAAAAATAAGATTGATGAACAATCAGCCTCCCCTAAGGCAACATAATAAATAGCCTATTACAATGGTCCTGAACTATTGAGCAAATGTGCATATACCTAGGTAAGTGTAACATTTGAAAGGAAAATAATTTGTAAACTAAAATAATACCACTAATATTTTCACTGACTATTCTTTTGCAGACTTGATTTGATGATTCCAGCTCTTAACCTCCAACTCTGTCAAGTCCTGGTATAATACTTCCTTATCAGAATTGTGAGAATTTTTCTTTTCGTGGAAATATCTAGGAAAAATCATGAAGAATGATATCAACAAGGCCAGCATTTATGGTATTCTTGAAGTTTGAATGCACAGGGTACCAGGAGGGTGTTGCTTGCCAAGTCATAATTAACACCAAAACCCTGTGGGGTAAATTATGTTATTTAATACATGTACCTTTTAATGCCATCACAAACACCAACTACAAGAGCTTCCACCATGTGAGGCCAGCCCACATAGCAAGTTTTACCAAGAAAGTCCTCAGCTATTCTTAATGACAAAACCTAAAGGTAGAAGAATGTAATTTAGTGATAATTGTAAGACTATGCACGGGGAAGTTATTCAGACATAATTCCTTATTGCAATTTGTCTAAAACATTCCCCACAATCCCATATATACCATGGAAATAAAAAGATTGTATGCCAACAAAAAAATAACCTACTTTACAAATGTGACAACTTTTACACATATTCTAGTTCATATATTGAGATAATTACATTCTATTCTGTTGTTAACACCTTTCCTCTCAGACAATCTACACATCTGATTACTACTACAAGTTAAGACTCTTTAACACGATAGTTACTTCAATCTGTGTACCTTTTCTTGGGGTTCCATGATATTTAAAATCATACTGTGACTCTTGCTGTGCATCTGAAAAACCTTTACACCTGCCTTCTTGAGTTGTGCCTTCAAAAGCGAATTCTTATCAGCCACATGTTTTGTTTACATGTACATAAAAAGCACAACTTTTTCAACTGCCCACTTCCCTGAAACTATTCAATTTTGAGACTATTTAAATTCTATTCAATTCTGTTTGTTGTTGCAAGATTATAAACAGTAGAGACATACAATTTGAAATGCAGTTTTAAGACATCAAAAAGGTTTTGGGATGCAGTACTGATACAGATTCCAATAGGGCAAAGAGAAAACAGCCAGCCAAGTAATCTCTAGCCAAAGCCCTCTGGCTGAACTGCTATCAGTTTAATACATACTAATAATATTATATTATAATTCTATGGATGCACATGTTTGCATGTTTCTTATCTCACCTTGTGTGGAACATGATACAAAGTGGGAAATCCAGGATAATACACATCAAGTTTAACCCCTTCACAGAGACCTGAAGCATTAAGAAGTGGGCAGGAAAGTTAATATACAAAGAGAGATGGAGTAAGGATGGAAAATTCAGTTGCCAAAGATAGACAATTTATATAACAGTTGCCAAAATTAAATTATATCAAAATCCTCCTTCTGTATAGCATGTAAAACTGATATGCAGCTCTATTTTAGCGCAAACAAACCCCTTCCCTTCCCCCAGAAGCCTATTCTGGTTAAGATAACCAGCACATCACCATAGGCCATGGTGCCTTGCAAGGTGATATGTAACAGTTGACCTCATCACCTGAAGAGGACCATGCAGCACAGTGGTAATCCACCTTGGAAGTGACTACACTTGCATTGTGAAAAAACTAATAACATTTTATCACCGGGGTATTCTGTACAATGAATTATAACAAATTTTGTTTTTGATATGATAATTATTTTCAACCTCAAAAACTACAGAACATTTCAAGTTTGGTTTGAAGAGAACTGTACATATTTTAACAACATAATGTTTCAATAAAAGTAGAAGGTCAATAGGTTCTATGTCTAGTAATATTTAAAGTATGTCTTCACTGGTTTACTTATCTAGCTTGGGTGATAATTTAAGTAAAAAAGCTGTTGAATGTAGCTGTAACAGAAAACTTATGGAGATTCTATTCTTTATGGTAAGTGTGCTTAGTGGAAAGGATTTACCAGGTGAAGCCAGCAAATTCTTCATACCAATACTTGCTTCACCAACATACGTATGAGTGAAAGCTGAAATTGAGTTGATGCTAAAACCTTCTAAAGCTTGAAAATGTCTATAGAAAGGTTTATAAATAATATAAGACTTTAAAATACAATCATTACTACTACAAATTGTCAAAATACTTCTCTGCAAAACTAGAACTTTCAACCATGAAAATTAAGAAAAATCAGTCAGATAATGTAGTTTGCATTTAGTGGCTTCACTTGAGTTAAAATAACTTTGGATATAGGAAATTTTACCTTGCTGCATGTGTTTCACTGCAACATGGAAGACATCTTTATCAAGCACTTCACACCTGCATGTTAAATGTGGTAAAAAATAAATGTGCCAGTTTTACCTACAGAATTGCACTGACTTGTAATGTAATTCATTGCAAGAGTGGCTCCTCTGGTTTGATCTATTTACAGCAAATCATTAAACAGGGCAAACTCCAGCAAGTACCTCATAATTTATCAGACTAAGTTTTTTTCATTGTTATTTATGGCTCAGGCATGAAGTATGAGGGCCATAAATCTAAGCTGAAAAAATGAGGTTCTACAACTTCCAGTATAGATCAAGAAGACAAGGTTAGTGAGATATTCACTTTATCTCCCGACTCAAATAGAAGGGGAAGATTTAAATTTGACAAACTTTCCACTTTAGGGGGCCCTACAGTGAAATTGATCAATCATATCACATGCGTTAACTGAGAGATAAAATAAAGCGAGATATCCTACACATACACAGCCTAAATGAATGTATAGCTGTAATAACATGCCTTGCAGGCATTCTCTTTATGAAGTAAAAAAAGCTTTTGCCTACCTACTTTTGCCTATACATGTACTATTTTAATTTATGGGGAGAAAAGGTGAGAAAATAATATTACGATGACTCAACATCATTTAGGGCTCTGAAAAAGAACACCCCCAAAATCAGTTCCACCAGTTGAACATATTGCCAGTACACTGAGAAGAATCTCTTACATTACATGTATGAGGATTATTTGGAAAACTGGGAAGCAAGAACTAAAATGTACAAAAAAGAAAAAGGCACTGCTAATGTCACGCAATCAAACATGGCAGCAAACTCGACTCCTTTTCAATATCTGTTTCCGAATTTTAGGCTACATTCTTAATTCCCATTTATTCCCATTCCCATTTAAAGATAATTTTTGACAATTTATGACAATTTGTTCCCCAGTGAACGTTTCCTTAAAAACCAGCCTGTAAGTTTGTCTTCAAACAAAAATAAAGACACATAGAGCTGACACTGAAAAGATTGGAAATGAAAAGATTAATAATTAGAAAGATTAATATCTGAAAGGATTCCTATATCTGGATAACTGTGGAACTTGCTTCCACATTGAAAGTTTGGAATTCTTTAGTAAATGAAGCTGTTTTTTCAAAGTCCTTGAAAAGGAAGATTATTTCAAAAGCTTTGGGAGTTTAACAGCTAAAATTTATTGCTCTCAGAAATTACACCCAAAAGCAAAAACGTTTTAGACTAATAAAATTCTCAGCTCTAGCTGCATAGAAAATAGCCTAAGCAGTAACTTTCAACAGAAATAATGAAAGAAATTGATAATTGCTCACATGATCTTCCTCAAGGAGCACAGGATGTTGGTTACAATGCAGTTCCTATCCTCTTTCTCTTATTCTCTTTTTGTCATCAAGTGCAATATCTCAGCTGTACAAGCTAACATTTCTAGTTTTTGCAGATGCCACTGAAAGAAGCACTATTGTCCAAGACTCTTTAGGAATAGCTTCCAATGTCTCATGGGTACCATGTAATAACTGTTACAGCACCATGTAAATCTACAGTTGTGTTTTCTGTCAGCTGTGTCAGCTCTGTTCGTGTTCATTCATTTATTTTTCTGGTGTAACTTTGGCAGTTACTTTGTTTCTAATGCCCAATAGTATACTGACTTGTCGTCTGTTATACTTATAACTATAAGGTCACTTGAATTTTTTTAGGTCATTTTCACTTTTTTCGTAAGCCTTGAAGACCACATGTTTTAACTTGTTTCTATCCTGTTATTTTATTCAACATTTTAATACCATACTTTTCATTTTTAATATCTTTAACTATTCAGTGATGTGAGCTCCCTGGATAAATAATATTAATATTGTTATCATAGATGAAAAGAATTGGCTCCTAGAGGGCTAGAAAGCTAATATTTAAACAAAAACTGTGAAACAATGTAAGTGTTACCTTGCATGACAACAGGAAATATCAGAAAATTTTCTGGGCATCAAAGAATGGTAAACAAATGTTAGGCTTGAATCATATGTGTAGAGAAGGCAAAGACCATGCTTGTTGCGTGAAACTTCCTCCTTAGTTAATCTTGAATGCAAAGGTGCCATAGCATCTAGAAGCCTTTCCTGTTAATAGTAATGGGATTTCTAATAGTTAGCCTTCATGGAATGAAAAAAAAACTGTGAAAACAAAGACACATCAGCATTTTGTATCTGTGCATACACAACAGAATCTTCTGAGAGCATCTTTACAACTAGGATAAGACTTGGCATCAAAACTACATAAAGCACTCACTATCAAGTAACTAATACTACAATTTTATAGTATAAATTACAGTGTTATAAAAGGACTTCCAGCCCTGAGAAAAGCTGCAGCAACATGTGGAAAAATATGGTATTTTTTCTCATGTGTTTGATATTGCCAATCAGTTGCTGACATGTCACTCATCTTTCACGCCACTTGGTCAAGTGATGAATGAACAACAAAACCTTCACCATTCTCAATCCAAGATTGTTTGTTGGAATATTTTTGGATTATGGCTGCTAAAACGCTGAAAAATCCATATTGCTTACAGACAGTGACAATCAAACTTTCCTAGAAGGGGAAGAAAACCAATATACGAAAAAGAAATGGAAAGTTACATATTCAGTGGCTTTGGTAATGGCATTTCTTGTGGCTGAGAAAGAAAATTGACAACTGAAACATTTGCCACAGGCCTATTTTAGCCATGTACCTGAAAGATTTCTCCTGTCAGTAAGGTCCAATTCAATAACTGAGAATTTCGTATATTGAAAATTACGCCTACTGTTTTATCAGTAAAGGCGCTTTTTCTTGTCAGTTAAGGGCTATTTTTCTATAAGATAAACAAAATAATACATGGTTGCTTATAGATATGAAATTTCTCTTCTCGTGTTCAACACAACATCTCAATCATTTGCTAGGCTCACCCGTGAGCTATTGAGTTAAACACTTGAAGAGAAATTCTATATCTATGTGCACCCATGTATTGTTCTCTACAAAATGGATAATATCAAAATGTAACTGGCTAAATAGTAAATTTAAAGTAAATACAGTTGTAGCAAAAGAGTGCAGAGCACTAGCCTCACACCTGTGGCCACCATCTTGATTAAATTAACTCACAATTACCTAAAGTTTTGAAGAAAATCTTTGTCCCTTAAACAGAAATTTGTTGCTGAACTAATTTTGTTGTTGCAGTTACACAATTCAAACTGAATTAAATTCATGCCCTGATACAAGCAAAAAAATTCTCTATAAAGGACAAAGATTAATTTTTCAAAAAAATTGTCATGCAAGGCAAATTGGTGAGGTAACTTGTAACCTTGCAAGATGTTGCAGTGACTTGTTTAAGAAGCAGCTCACACAGAGCAACTAGTCACAAAGACCTGTCTTGTTACTTTGTGCATTCCAACCTTGCTACTCATACTGACCTCATCAATGAAAGGAATGAGCACCACAGCTTCCCATTCTTGCTGTTTACCATTCAAATCAGTCTTGAAATTTACAGGATAATAATCAATAATATCGGACTGTTCCATGATCATCAAGTTCTGTGGAAAATGATAATAGATTTTGTTTTGAGGTTGGAATTTTTTCCCCTCTACATGTAACTACAACCCATGCTCTCAATGGTTAAATGAGTTTACATAACATCTAATAATGTAAAATTTACGTCATCAAGCACTGTTACCCAGATCAAAGCATGATTGAAAGTGGTGCAAAGGTGGCTTGAAGGTGATGTAGTATATTTTATAACTGCAGTATTTTGCACTCAATTCAATTAAATACATGTAATTAATTAATGCATTTTTTATTTATTTTCATATTGCATCCTCTATTGTCTTGTGGTACTAAATCACTTAAAGATAGGTCCCTTGAGAAACAGTTCATTTTGTTTCCTTAGTATCTCAACATCCCTCAGATCTGCGAACATTGACATTCCCAATAAACAAAACACAACACATTCCATTACAACAAATCCTTTAGTGCTTAATGGCTTGCAAATCATTAAGTTGAATCATGATTTTTGGAACACTCTGTTTTTCAAAACTCCTGCTACCTTTGGACCTCACTTTTCCCCCCTTGGATTTGCTGTTGCAAGAAACTGATGTTGTTCCAATATTACACTATATTTTGCCTTCTTGAGTCTTTGAAACTCTCAGTACTTCAAACCAAAGCTCCTTCCCAACAAAAATTGAAATTCCATTTCTCCAACTTTGAATGGTCTAGAACCAAGAGAACAAAATACACAAACACTTCTATCCTCAGCCTTCATTAACTTAATATATTTTGATTTTGCCAGGAACTAGTTGTAACATTTTGGTAAAGTTTTTGTTTGCTCAAACTGCAAGGTAGTGGGTATGTTTGGGTATCACAGTACAGGTAGACAAAATTTATCCAAAATCATTTCTTCAATAGTTAAAAACTGAAAACACTTTGAAGAAAAAATGGAAAAACACGTTTTGCATTTTTAAGATGTGGATGAAAAAGACTATTTTTAAATATCATTAACCACTCACAACATATTGATGAGATCCTGTCACCAAAAATCCAAATTCTCAACCAGTTGTCATGTAAAGAACACTAAGTCTATTATTTTATTCCAGCTAAAGAGACTTCCATGCCATCTTCTCTTGAACATATCAATTTAGAAATATCTTTCACTCTCAATGAATTGCCAATGTTAATTCAAAGTTTTGTAAGAAAAGGTGAACTCACAAAGCCATCTTCATAGCTGATGAAATATGCAGATAAGATTATTGAAGGAATTGATGCCTCACCACAGTCGCCAAAAAAGACAAGTTTCAGGTTTGAAAGAAACACAAGAAGACAATATTGGTGGTGAACAACCTTGCCTGGTAGTTGCACTTTGTGTGTGTTAAAAATTACCTACATATCCACAAACAAAGGTTGATATATTCTTACCTGGAAAGGCTTTGGGAGTAGCTGCCTGCTAGCAGCTGGTAACACAGCCAGTAGTTGTTCAAAGGGGAGAAAAGGAGTTCTCAGTTCAAACTTGATTTCTAGGCTGCTAAAATGTCTTATGTCTGACATGTATGGAGCATAATGGAAAGGAAAAAACCTAAAAAAAGAGCCAAAGATTGATTCCTTAGTATATATTGTTACTAAGTTTTTCTACCAAAGACAGCAGGAAGTGGATGGGTAGCAAGTAACTTGCTTAATTTATTGATTTGTCAGTCAGCCAAGTTAGCAGGATACTAAATTGCACTTAGCAGTGGACATCGCAAGGTGGCTCCACTTATCTAGTGTCTATACATGCAAAAATTGTGAAAAAAGTTTGGTGTACATCACTCCCAAATAAACCAATTTCAGCAGGTTCAAATCCCTATCAAAACAGGGGGGAGGTGGCTTCAACAAAATGTTTTCACATTCTGCAAGCTAAGACTATTTTCACAGACTTTCTTCACACAATTTTCTACAAGAATAGGCCATCTTACAGTTGTGCACTTAGTTGCCAAGCCTTTGATTTGGAGTGAGGCTGAAGGTGACCTTGTTGTGATAGAGACCAGTATCTAGTTAACATGATAACAAAGTAATTTACATTTGAAAAGCAGCAAGGTTTGTATCATAACAAGGTCACCCTTGGCCTCACTCCTATTCAAAGGCTTGGCAACCAAGCACACAACTGTAAAATGGACTATTTCAAAACAAAATTGAAAAAAAAATTGTTTGATCATTATAATCATCATACCAACTCCATGATGGTACTCCATTGAAATAATATGAAAGAATCCACTGAATTCCTGTCACATACTGGTAGGTTAGCTCCGCAAGGACATCTCTGTAAAATTAAATTAGTCTGAATTAAGTTGTGCAAAAAGTCAATAACACGCATATGGCCACTGGTCTATTTTAGCATTCTAAGGGTGAAGGGTGAGTGTTAGACAGATGCTGCTTCATAAATGAACATATACAAGTCTTTTTTAACTATCACCATTCACAATCCATCAAATATTTTTGCATTCATGCAATTGCTCTAAATGCATAATATGACCTAATATCCCCGAAACAAAACATGTGATATTCCCCACGTTTTAAACCATTCATGAGCCATGATTAGTCTTCAGTTCCTTTAAAATCTAATGCAAGATGAAAGAGGTTTTTGCAGTTGTTATAGAGGAGACATGTTTGTTTGTACTCAAAGTCGT
Source organism: Pocillopora damicornis (assembly GCF_964200805.1). Classification (NCBI taxonomy): domain Eukaryota; kingdom Metazoa; phylum Cnidaria; class Anthozoa; order Scleractinia; family Pocilloporidae; genus Pocillopora; species Pocillopora damicornis. Next base: position 8,482,098 of record NC_142677.1, on the reverse strand, counting down.
AATGGAGAACACTGAAAATTCCACATATTATGTGGTAAGGTGCTCAGGAACATTTTTTCCCTGTCTGTTGCAAAAATAGTATTTTGAAGGATACTAAACACAAAAGCCTCCATTTGGCACAAAAATATACTCATGTATTTGTCCTTATTTCTATACTTTTACTAAATGATAAATGTATATATTGTGTGAGGGCCAGAAGTTTTTTAGCCTTTTGGCTGATAAGTGCTACCCTCTTTAAATTTGTTCAAGTGGGGTAACTAAACACAAAAGCCTCCATTTGGCACAAAAATATACTCATGTATTTGTCCTTATTTCTATATTTTTACTAAATGATAAATGTATATATTGTGTAAGGGCCAGAAGTTTATTAGCCTTTTGGCTGATAAGTGCTACCCTCTTTAAATTTGTTCAAGTGGGGTAACTAGATAAAATGGTCCAACTAGCTTAACCCAATGGATTACAATAGTCAACTTACCACAAAAGCATTAACCAGTTAAAATGGTCTACCAACACTTCATAAGATGGTCTCACTAAAAAAATGCTCCAACCACTTAAAATGGTCTAAATACTTAAAATAAACCAACTAGTTAAAATGGTCCACTTGGTTAAATTGGTCTAACTAACTCCACCTATTCCAACTAAATGGTCCAAGTGTTTAAAATAGTCCAATCAGTGAAAACAATCCAACCTATTAGTATTAAGCAACTGAAGTCCAACTGGTTAAATGGTGAAACCAGAAAAATGGTTTAATCCATCAGAATGCTCTTACTAGAAAAAAGTGCTCTGACTGCAGGTTAAAACAGTCTAACTAGAGGAAATGCTCCAGCTGGTACAAAATTGTTGAATTGGTGGAAAGTGGTCCATCAAATCAAAATGGCCTTATTGGTTAAAATGGCCTACCAAGAAAAATGGGGCAACTGGTTAAAATGACCATACAAGTTTAAATAGCCCAGCTGATTGAAATGGTCTAACCGCTTACAATGGTCTAAATAAAATTGTTCAATTGACTAATAAAAATGGTCCAACTAAACATCAAAGTGTCTGTGAGCCACTTAACACAGAAAATATATTATGAAAGAGTGATGAGGTGGGTGATTGAGCCAAGTATATTTGAATCAATCTGGTCACTGGGTTCATTGCTAGAAAATTATTTTTCCCCTTAACTAACATGTGAATCTTGTTGAAGTGGAGAGAATTTTGAGTCCATTCTAGTAGCGTAATGCACAAAATTAATGATGTGAAAAAGAATGTGGGAACAGTAAAAGTTTTTGCCTAATTTATTAAATTCAATTATCTTATGCAAACATTGGCTGCTAGATTGGGCAGCAGTACTTTTCCTGTGCTTTTCTGAGATACAAGAAAATTTGTTGAATTCACTGCATCATGCTTTCAGTCAAAACACTTGTGTTTACATAATTGCTTTCTGAGGTATATTGTTTCAAGGCAGAAACCTGATAGAGATTTGTCATTAGATGTAAGCAGGAGAAAACCCCACACCATCATTGTGCTACAGAGAAAAGTTTTATTTAGTGACTGGAATACCATGAAAGATTTAGATCACATCATCTAAATTTGAAGAATTTTCAACCCAGTGTAGTGCTGTGTACAGTCACCCACTTTTGAACTCCTATTGAGAGCTTGAAGTTATAAAAATAAAAACACACATAAAAATGGCTCAACTTGGTCTATCTAGGACCATCTGGTCCAAATAAATGGCATTATTGGTTAAAATGGCCTAATCAGTTAAAATGGTCTAGCCACATGTACAAAAGAGTCCAACAGGTTTAAATGACCCAATTGGTTAATACGTAAGTCTAACTAGAAAAATGGTCCAGCTTATTAAATGACCCAACCAGTTAAAATGGTCCCACTACATAAAATGACTATGGGTGAAAACCGTCTAAGTAGTTAAAATGGTCCAACCAATTAAAATAGGGTAATTAGATAAGCTGGTCTAACTGATATAAGTGGACTAATTAGAGAAAATGGTCAAATTGGTAACATAATGTAAAATTTAAAAAACGATCTCTGGCTAAAACTTTTAAAATACGAGCTTTCGGCTGTTTGCGCTACAGCCTTCAATGGGTAAAATGATAAAAAGGTAAGAAATACTAGGTGTGAAGTACAAAGTAAAAAATTAAAAATGCTGATAACTAAGAATGTTTGTTAAAAAGAATGTTGTATTGTCCGGGCAAAGGACAGGAATTGTTGTCCGCATTGGGAGTTAAATTGGAATGCCACGCTTCTAGTGTTTTTCTTGTTCTAAAACTGCCTTTGTCAATAATAGATGCATTATCAAAGTCTATTGCGTGACTATTGGCCCAGACGTGATTGGAAATTCTTGAGCCTTTTGCCGTGGTTTTCACATTTCTGAGGTGTTCTTTCTTTCTTGTGTTGAAGGCCCTGCCAGTCTCACCAATATAACACCATGAACAGTCACCACAAGGAATTTTATAAACAACATTTGTTTGCGATTCCAACGATGGTCGAAATTTTGGAGCCGGGAACTGTTGTTGGAGGGTGATGAGTGGTTTGTTCACCACTGTGATGTCGTGTTTTTTGAGGACACGAGTCAGAGGTTCTGTTACGCCTTTAATGTATGGAAGAGAGGCGAACGACTTGCGTGATTCAGACGCCTCGACCATCTTGAAAAATGTGCCAACAAGTTCCTCCGGGGACAACACTGTTGAGCGTCGGGTTTTTTTGGCCTGGATGTTTTTAATGAAATTCGATGGATAACCATTAGATTCAAGTGCTGAATAAACTCGATTTAGTTCTCGTTCTTTTCCTTCGGAGGAGTTGGGTAGCTTTAGGGCTCTGTGTAGAAGAGTTGCTGCTGTGCTGGCCTTGTGTTTATTATCATGGTGAGAATTGTAGTCTAGATATCTGTCCGTGTGCGTAGGCTTTCTGTAAACATCGACAGCGATGGTGCCATTTCTACGGGTGACCAAAGTGTCGAGAAAGGAGATCTTATTGTCACTTTCAATTTCGATGGTGAAAGAGATGTTGGCGTCAATTGAATTTAATGTGTCATGGAAAGCTGGCACATTGTCTTTTTTGATGATGCAGAAGCTATCATCGACATAACGTTTCCAGATTTTAGGAGGGACGGATGAACTGTTAATCGCACTTTCCTCGATCTCTTCCATACAGAGATTGGCCACTACAGGGCTGACTGGACTGCCCATAGCGCATCCGTGTACTTGTTTATAGACTCTGTCATTGAACATAAAATAGTTGTTGGACAGGGTAAATTGGAGGAGTGATATTATGTCATCGATGTCCAAATTTGTTCTGGATGGAAGAGAGGCATCCTGTTCCAGTTTGATCTTGATGTAATCACATGCTTTGTCAACAGGGATCGCGGTGAACAGTGATACAACATCGAAGGAAACCAAGACTTCATTCTCGTCGATCTTGATGTCAGATATTTCTTTGGAAAACTGTAAGGAATTGGCAACAGAGTATCCGTTACAATTTTGAATTGGAGATAGAATATCCGTTAGAAACTTGGACGTGTTGTAGAGGGCTGAGCCAATACAGGTGACAATGGGTCTCAGTGGGTTCCCTTCTTTGTGGTGTTTAACTGAGCCACGGATCGCTGGTGGTGTGCCGTCGGTTGAGTGAAGTTTACGATAGGTTGGGTCATCAATCTTTTTTTGTCTCTTTAAGGAGAGTAACATGGCATTCAATTCGCGTTCAATCCGGCAGAAAGGTGATGTGGAAACTAGCTCATAGGTGGATCTGTCATTGAGCAAAGTCTCCATTTTGTTGTCGTAGTCTGATCTGTCCATGACGACAAAGCAGTTTCCCTTATCAGCTTTCATTATGACTCTAGATTGATCCTTCTTAAGATCGTTTAAAGCTTTTCTTTCTTCCTTAGAAATATTCTTATGCGCCGGCATGCGCCGGCATGCGCAGGCAGTTTTAGAACAAGAAAAACACTAGAAGCGTGGCATTCCAAGTTAACTCCCAATGCGGACAACAATTCCTGTCCTTTGCCCGGACAATACAACATTCTTTTTAACAAACATTCTTAGTTATCAGCATTTTTAATTTTTTACTTTGTACTTCACACCTAGTATTTCTTACCTTTTTATCATTTTACCCGTTGAAGGCTGTAGCGCAAACAGCCGAAAGCTCGTATTTTAAAAGTTTTAGCCAGAGATCGTTTTTTAAATTTTACAAGATGTTTTATCCTGGCTGCGGCCCCTCTATCTGGTAACATAATGTTCCTAAATAAAATGGTCCAACCACTTTAAAAAGTCCAAGTGCTTATATGTATAAAATTACCATTCCACCAATTAATATGGCTCATCTAGATTCAACTACTCCAAGAGGATAAAATGGTCCAAATGCATAAGATGGTCTAACTAGATAAAGGGTCCAACCAGTGGAAAATGGTCACATCGTAAAAAATGGTCCAACTGGTTAAATTGATCCAAGCGGTTTAAGTGGTCAAACTAGAAGAATGGTCCAGCTGGCTAAGATGCTCTTACTTGATTTAATGGTTATAACAGTGAGAATGGTATAAATTATGGTCTAATAGGTAGAAATGTTCCAACTAGATAAAAGTCCAACAGGTGAAAACGGCCTTGTTATGTGAAATGGTTCAATGGTCTATAATATGGTCCATACCTGTTTACTTCTTCATATCCAAACTTTTGTATGTAGTAATCCCTTTTGTGTATAGCAAATTCTGTCTCAAAGACATCTTCATCCTCATCACTTTGTTCTTCATCAAACTTTGCAGCAAGTTTTTCAATTTCTGGATTCAGCTTCACCTTTGTCTGTTTTCCCTTTGAGGTAACAGATTCCTCAGGCATGAACTCTAAAGCAGCAAAACTGTTGTCTAAAGGTAGCACAGATTCATCTGTCTGTAATTGTAAAAGCCAAAAAAGATTTATGGAAAAAAAAAACATTTTGTCATAGTTTGATGCTACTCTGGTTTGCAGATTTAATGAATGTACATGTAACTGAAGAAGTTACAATTCATAGACCCAACGTTTCGACACTTCTGTCTAGTGCCTTCATCAGGGATGATCTAAACGCTGCAACAAGAGGTCCTTTTATATGATCACTAATAAGCAGCCTTTTTATTGATGAGGTGTAAATAGGTGTCAGGAAGCAAACCGCCATTGTCACGATTTAAAGGAGCATGGGTGGAGTTAATATGCTAAGCCTCCAAACAAAGGCGCTGGTGGTAATGCCGATTAGTGGTGATAATTTAGAATTATCCCACCTAATTGTATGGTTGGTTAGGCATGTATGCTTCAATAAAGCTGAATTTTCCTTTTTGCAAAGAAAAACCGCTTTTTGGTGCTCTTTTGACTGTGTACCAAACTGACGTTTGGTCTGTCTGATGTATTCGTTGTCACAGTCATTGTGAGGAATAGAATAAATGGCATCAGTTCGTTGTTCTTTCGTGACAGGATCCTTAAGTTTGGGTAGGTTTACGGTAGACACTTGTCTCTAAATTACCCTGAACCCTTCTTCCGACAAATACCTCGCTTTCAATTCTCACCACCCTATTTGCCATAAAAAGTCTGTAGCCAAAACTTTACTCAGGATGGCTGACTGTCTACCATCTTCACTTGATTCGAAGGCTTAGGAGAGGAAATATGTTTCCAATGTCCTTAAGGCAAATGGCTATACAAAAACTTTTCTCCGTAACTGCCAGAAACCAGTTACAAATAGTAATGCTCTCGATGAAAGGGAACCAGCGACTGGTTTTGCTGTTATTCCTTACATACAAGGTGTTACTGAACCCATCAAAAGAATTTTGAATAGCCACAATGTTAAAGTTGCTCAAAAACCTTTTCAGACTTTGGGGCATATTTTCGCCAAACTTAAGGATCCTTTCATGAAAGAACAACGAACCGACACCATTTATTCTATTCCTTGCAATGACTGTGACAACAAATACATCGTACAGACCAAACGTCAGTTTGGTACATGGTTAAAAGAGCACCAAAAAGCAGTTTTTCTTTGCAATCAAAGTGCTCTGTGAGCAAACTCGTGAATTGACACATGATTTTTGAGATTATGTTTAATGTTATCTGGTTTAGGGAATTTTGTGGTTGATTGTCATCTAGAGTACGAACAGTAGTTCAGTGTTCGCTAATGTAGCAAAGAAACAAAGTAACGTTGGGACAAGAAGGCATTACAATTGAAATGATCATGCTATTACATTTAACAAGGTGGATGATGTCATGTGTTTTAAACGTCTATCATTTTTGTTTCTGGTTCAAAAGAAAAGGTTGGAAGTAAATGTGGGTGAAAACTGAAATTTACTGTCTTTCGTTGTAAATATTAGAAAATCAAGGCAATACTGTCTTAATGAAAACATTAACGATTCCCTCTTTATCAAATGAGACAAACGGGAACGAGTTTTGAGTGATATAACTAAGCCAAGCCTGCCACCGTCATTTTAGATCTCCGCCTGGGTAGATTTAAGTCACGTGCTAGGCAACGTATAATCAATAACAAGATAGAATTTCATTTCAGGCCTATTTATCAATTTTGTGGTGTGTAACTTTCGCATTTTAGTACGTTGTATATATGTTGAATCTTCAAATTGTCTTGAAACTTACGAGAAAATTGTTCTTTAAAAATTCACTGAAAATCGGTAGCTAAAATTGTTTGTCTAACTGTTATTTGATTTTCGTGTTAACTTGTTATTTAGTCAATCGCCGGCATCTTTTGTTGCTTCACACAGGAAAAACACACGCGACGAAACGTAATGATCAATTTTGTCCTCAATCTCACGCTATAACAGAAAAAGCTTTTGAACATCTGTAAACTCCGAGCGCTTCGCAGTAAGTGATATTTTCAATGAATCTTCGGATTGTTTTCAAGTTCAAGGATTGTAAATTACAATTTTATGAAAAACGAAGGTTGTTGTTATTTCAGTGTGAATCCTTGAATGCTTGCCAGTCGCTGGCGCCGCTTGTTGAAACTAAAACGAAAAAAAAAACTCTTTTAAGATTATCATTGGCTTCTTTTTCACCCCACTACTATTCTTAGCAACAAAGATCGCCATTTTGTCTGTTTATGCTCGCCAAAAACTATCAAATGTACTCAAAAGCCTAAAATCTAAAAAAAGTTTACAGGAATCGACCAATCGAGCGAGCGAGCGAGCGAGCGAGCGAATGCTATTCCCCACATCGTATCTATAACTCGCTCTTGCGCATGCGCGCAATTCACGAGTTAAAAAGGAAAATTCAGCTTTATCGGAGCATCCATACCTAACCAACCATACAATAGGTTGGGATAATTCTAAAATTATCACCACTAATCGGCGTTACCACCAGTGCCTTTGTTTGGAGGCTTGGCATATTAACTCTGCCCACGCTCCTTTAAATCGTGATGATGGCGGTTTGCTTCTTGATACCTATTTACACCTTGTCAGAAAAAACGCCGCTAGTTAGTGATCATATAAAAGGACCTCTTGTTGCAGCATTTAGATCATCCCTGATGAAGGCACTAGACAGGAGTGTCGAAACGTTGGGTCTATGAATTGTAACTTCTTCAGTTACATTCATTAAATCTGCAAACCAGAGTAGCATCAAACTATGTCTGATTGTCCACCTGGTTGCCATGTGAACTTTAATATATTTTAAAACATTTTGTGTTACTACAGGACTGGTGTAGATGAAATTTTCTTTTCTTAAACTAAACAACTCAAGTACCAGAAAAATCAAAGTTCTGTTTGACTCTAAATTAATTGTACATGTCTAAAACCTTGAATTTGTTTTCCATAACACTTAACAGACACCACTGTATTACAGACAACACACAATATCACAGTCTCAAACAATAGTGTTCCACAAAACAAGAGTTACCTGACTGTGTTTCTCTTAAACTGGACTGTCTAGACAGAGAAAATACTCACTACCCAAAACTTAAAGAAATCTTTATAAATTGAATCATTTTCTCGTAGTTGTGATGTTTAAATGGACATAACTCTCGAATCCATAAAAGTGTGTATAACAAATTGAACTTAAATCCCAAGATCTGATTCTTTAACAAAAACGTAGTAACAGCATGTGCACGCGTCATCATTACAGAAAAAGCTAGGGTTGACCAGATTGCGCATTTAATCAAGGTGAGACATCTAGATAATTAAGTCCCAGCGAGAGAGTTAAGAATTAAAATTTTACAATGGAAAGACAAAGTATTAGTACAAGTACCTCAAAATCCATAGGGTTATTTCCAAATGTAAAGCCCTTCTTACTTTCAAACCATTTCATGTCCACAAACTTTTCTTCAAAATGTTCTCTATCAAACTGAGATAAAAGTAATTAATTCACCATTCACTATTATTCACTAGTATTCCCACTTCACTATTATTCCATAAGCCTCACAATAGTAGGTAACAGGACAAATTGGAAGCATTACTTTATTGTTGTGATCTACAATTCTAAAAAAAAGCTCCCAACTCCAAACTGAAGAACAATTACTGTAAACTCTGCTGGTGGATTCTTTCCAAGTTTTTATTTGTTGTGTTACACTATCATATGAATTACAGTCACTGTGTAATATTAAAACACCTTTAATTTAGATTTGATCCAGTTCATTGAAACCAGTGCATCAATGTTTTGTTTGTGATATCAAAGAAACCTCCATACACATGCTTCACCATCACTATTCTGATCCAAGTAAAGGCTAACCTAGGTTATGGTTGAATACACTTTTCAAACTAATCCTTAGGCTCTCCAAACTCAAGAGGTTTACAAGCATTCTCTTACATTGTTAAAATAATAAAAAAAAGTTAAAAGTTAAACAAACCTTTGACAAAGCTTCAAGATACTTCTCAAACCTAGGTAATACAAGCTTTCCACTGTCATGAAGATAACCTTAGTGAAATAATATTGATGATCATTTAATGATATTTTAGTTGACAATCAAACAAGCTTCATCTGTGCTCCATTCTGTTGCAGAGCTCAAAGAGAGCAAATAGAGAGCAGAAGGACTGTAAAAGAAGCACATAACAAAGTGCTCTAAATATGGCTAAGTGAGTTGTAATAAATCAGAGAATAGTCAAGGCTTCTTTCCATAAACTTTGATGGAAAAAATATTACTTCAAAATTTATCCCTTAGAGTCATCTATTTTCTAATTCAAGTGCAGAATTAATGGCTAAAAGTTCAATTTTCATTCCAAAAATAGGGATCTCACACACCTTCACCAATAAAATGTGACTGAGCTTTTACTAAAACCCTACTGACAATACAGCAACTAGTCCTTTCTTCTGAAAGATGTACTAATGTTCATACATAGTACAAATAGGTTGTTTCTCAATATTGATTTTGATGACAGCAACGCTGTTAATTTTGCTCCTTCTGAGAGAACCTTTAAGAGTTTGTCGGCGCAGTGACTAGGAAAATCTCCAGGAATTCACAAGATCAGGTGATTAACTAACAGATCATGCTGATTACAAGAGTCACCTCATATTTCAAAAAGACCTCTTCAAATTCATGGTTTAGGTTGAATTCCTCCTTCATTCAATTTCAAATGCCACCTTCAACACCTTGTTTGCCCCAACACATCAAACAAATTAAACAGCATAAAGAACTAATAGCTTTGATTCTGGAAAGTGAATGCTCATGTACATAAGCAAAGTGAACTGCCATTTGTGTCTCTGGAGAATTTGGTAAAATAATAGGCCCACTGTACCATACTACCATAGGTATAGTTCTACAGTTTTGTTCTAATTTTGCAGAATATTCTAATCTTTTCAAACTTTTGATGTTTTTAAAAAAGGAGTGTTTAACTAGGAGTAGATGTACATGTGCACTGTACATCACACAGTGTAAACACACAGAACTGAACTTAAGACAATTATGTAAAAATCTTTTGATTCTATGTAAAATATTTCATAAAAAATATCATTCCAAAAAACAAACATCAATTAATGTAAACTGTACATGAAAATATCTTCTTCATAAGTATTCCACTTATATGCAAATAGTAAGAGACTAATGGTAAGATACATGTGCTTGAAACAAATTTTATTGTTGACAATACTTTACCATCAAGTGAAGGCATAAGATCAATGTAAACTCTGTAAAGGTAGGGCAAAGCATCCTATTAAGAAATGACACAAGAAAATAACATTCTTGTTCACATGTAAATAATTGTCACAATGAAACAATTATGTATGCACACCTTAGACATGTCACCTGACAAAAAAAAGAAACATGACAAAGCCACTGTGAAACAAACACAGCCTCAAGAAAACAGAAGACTGGTCACAGTAACTCACAGCTCTGATTTCTGGGATATTGCCTTGCTACAAGACTAACAAGAACTTTGCAGCACCAAAAGAGACAGGACTTGCAAGCTACACTCAATCTAAGGACATGGAAAGAGGCCACACCTGCTTGCGAAATAAAAATCTTAAAAGGCAACACAAGACATTCAACCTTTTGGGGGGAGCAAGAGAGAGCCTTATAAGCCACCTAAACCAACAAGATAGTATTGCTCTCCTTGACAACTTGAATGTTGGTGAGTCAGTGCAAATCACTTCATCTAGCTCAACAATCTTTAATCATAAGGACAAAAGCAAATTCAACTCCAGTGGACCAATACTGCTGTCCTTACATGCCTGGTTTGGTTTTTTAATCACCAACACCCTATTGTGGTGAGAAAACACTCCTGTAAACATCCTCTTTTGGTACAAATGCTAGACTGTCCTTTAAATTTCTTAGATAAGAGAAGATAAATCACACAGTCATATACACTGTTCAGTATCAAATGCTTTCTGGTCTTTTTCCAGTCTCTTTACCTCTTTTTATTTAAACATTAACTCAAATTATTCTTATGAGTATGAGTTAATTTTTGTGTATGCGTGGCAGAATCAAAAAATATCTGTGATCAGTTTGATGAATCAGTATGACCAACCATAGCAAATATATAGAGCTACAAAATAATATTGCTACAACCCCACAGACCATGACCACATGGTGATAAATCCAAAAGAGCAGCAACCATCCAGGACAGAGGGAAAGGAGAAAGTATATGCACAATTTTGTATCCATTTAATACAAAGGCATAAAAAAATATAGTGCCACTAGAACTGTAAAACTCTAAATTCATTCGGTAAAAAATAATAATGGACACTTCAAAGCTCATACTTCTAGCTTGAAAAGTAAAAGATTTGACACTCCATCTCTTTAATTTAACTAAAAATGAAACAGATTGGAATAACATTCGCACATACAGTGTATCAAATGCAATAGTTATTGTCTCTAAGTGTGAAACTCCCAACTCACATGATTAATATGAAGATTTGGCAAGTGAGGAATAAAGTCATTTCCAACAAGAAATCCCATAAGAATCCAATCATCAATGATTTTTTCCAGGTTATAGGGATGCAGCAATTTATCCTGTGAAATAAATAGTAATCACAACTGTAACCATATATAGTTACATATTTTGCAACTTTTTTCATAGCAAGTGAAGAAATACCCTCTTGTGGTGCACAAGTATACTACTGAGTATCAAAAATACACAGTACATATACCAAATAAAGTTCACAGTAAAATAGCAGTATTTCCTTTGACAAGTAGGTATTGGAGTGCTATTGTGGAGATTGTGGGGTGGCTTAACAGCACAAACTCCAAGTATAGAGATTTGGTTTTGAGTAGTAGCATGGTCATTGTGTCGTGTTCCTGGGCGAGACACTTTCATCTCACTGTCCATATCTTCATCCAGGAGTATAAATTGGTACAGACAAACTGTCAGGGAAAGCTGATGAAAGCTCTAGTGTAGACTGCACTTTTAAAAGGGGGGCAATTAAATGGAGCAATTTACCGGGTGATATCAATGATGAAAGTTCATATCACTTATTTCAATCATAAGGTTACCTCTTGCACATAGAGTACCACTGAATAATTTTTTCTCTTACCACTAAATAAATTTTCTCTCTCAATTTCTTTCCTTGTCTCTGCTATTTTATTTTAATCTACCATCTTTCTCTCAATTGCACACTCTTTAAACAATCTTTTTTTCTTCGTTCCCTAAATGTAAATCTTCTGCTCTCATGCTCTTTGGCTCTCCACATGATCAAACAGTGTCAAACGATCTTTTATCTAAAAGTTTTGACATACTCTTTTGTCACCTTTAATTCATTGAATTCCCAGTCAAGGTATTCTCTGAACAAAGATAATTGAAGAAGATGGAAAGTAATCTTTTCAGGCCTTGTAATTCTGCCAAGAAAAAAAAGGCAAAAAACAACAAGACAGAGAATGCAACATGTCTGATCCTTAGTGTAAGGGTAAATTAAGTGTAATCAATAGTATAGGAATAAAGCAAACAAATCAGTTGTTTCTAAAATTGCAAGTGAGGACCATACTAGGACAAATGTTCAACATCAACAACTGGAAAGGGGTTTTAAAGTGGAAACAGGTGCTGCACATTCACTAAGAACAGGAAGAATGAAAATGAACAGATCACTCTCTAAGTGAGACTAAACGCTCTTCAACAGTTTCCTTAATCATGGAGTCAACCTTAACAACCAAGAAATAATGAAACAATAAGTGCCGTCAAACATGTGAAAGGATAACATTTTCAATTATGCTTTTCTAAACTTGTCAAAAAAACTCAGCAATTCATGACCTTATGCAAGTTTACAAGTAGACTCTGTAACACCTCGCAAAGTAATTTGAAGGAAAATGGATCATCATAAATTATTATTCCCTAAAAGATGTCAGGGGTAATTGTAAGTAATATTCATCACAGTTGGACTACACAACAAAAAGTTTCAGGGGGGTCATGCAACAAAAAAACAGGTTCCAAGTAAGCACACTTTCATTTGACTATTAGATCAAATGATTAAATTTAGCTAACCTTTTTGATGCCTTTCCAAATTTTACTTCCTCTCGCAGCAAGGCAAAATGAGGTTCATGTGAGGAGAGCCCAAGCATAATCTGGTAAAGAATAAATGAAGCTGCTAATCTTTCTTTCAAAAAGAGTATTAGCTTTAATGCACTTCTCATTCTTACTGCAACTTTACACTAATACAAATGTTGTTCCCAAACAATGTCTCCAAGAAAAATGAAAGTTGAACGAAACAATTAATCAAAATGCATTCAATTAATGATTGATTCCTTGCAGTAAAACTCTACTAAATGTGTTTCATTACATGTGCATGACAATCTTGTGAAAGGATCCAGTAACCATCTTTGGCATTGTATTTGATACATGTATATAATGATACCTTAGCTGGACAGTTTGACCAACATATAATGGGTGTAATGTCTTGGCCTGGTTTGATTTTACTGAGGTTTAAAATCATGGATTCAGGTTAGAGAGGACTGGAAAAGAATGTGCTCCCAAGTCAACAGTACTTTATGACAAGGGCAAGTCTGTCACATCCAAAACTACTGAGTGACAAATTTTCAAAAGCCTCTGTAGTACACTGACAGACAGACATCTTTGTTGTAGACCTAGTACAACCTGAAGAGGCCCTGGAACCAACAAAACAAGAAGGTGTCGTTTACAAGATCCCATTTGCATGTGCAAAGTGTATATTGGTGAAACAAGGAGATCAATGTGAGAAAGGAAAAAAGAACATGACAGAGACATATGGGTTGCTCGTACTCAGACCTCTGTGGTTTCAGAGCATGTGAACAAAATGGGGTATATTCCTATTTGGAGCAAGTTAAGTTTATTGATTATGACCCCCACTGTTATACACCTAGGGTCAAAGATATAAAAATTCCTGAAGCTTGGATACCCACAATCAAACAACACAACAGCCAATCAATGAGGACTTATGAAGGAACACCATCTAACAACTGGAATGATAATGAGGATTGAAATGCAACAATAGCAGCAAACCAATATGCTACAAAGAGCGACACATAAACAATCAACCTTATTGCCTGATGAAGACTAGCAGTATTGCAGTAGAAATGTTGCAATCAACATCCAAAGTGACTCCATCGTGAGACAAACAAATAAAGTTCATCTCCTGATTCTGTTGGACTCTTAAAAGCTCATCTCAAGAGGGGCACAAGCCCCAAAAAGCATAAGATACAATGTGAGGGCACATGTTGCCATCAATGAAGAGTTTAAATCAAATACCTAAGCTTGATTAGAAAGACAGCAGACTGTGACCTTGTGGGAGCACTGGTGACTTACAAAAAAGCTCAGAAGAGTTGAGTGGACAAAAAACTGTAATAGAATTTTCAACCTAGAATCAGTGGCCATAGATCCAATCCATTTCAGAGCAAGTGTTGTAGACAAATTAGCCATGGGATAGACCAGCTTCTCGGAAATTTGAGAGCACAAACAGGCAGTAGAGAAGTTGACTCTTGCATGTGTACAATCTGTGCCTCCTCAGAAAAAGAAAGCCAAGGGTGCAACATGACCCAAATAAAACTGGCAGTTAAAATTGCAAAATAAAACAGAGACAGAAGTAGAAGGATAAAATATTGAGTCACGCAAACAGCACATCAGGAATCTGTCAAATGAACAACTGACAGATGAACAAATCCGCCACTCATAAATCTGCTCAAATTAGATTCCCAGACACAAACCTGTGTGGAAGCAAGAGATTTACAGGGAATCAACCCTTGACATACAAATGCATTAAAAAAAGATGAAGACCTCTATACACAAGATTTTATTCGCATCATCCTCCAGGCGTAAAGAAAAGGTTTGTAAAAGGAAAAGTGCTATGCTTTCCAAGAACAAATTTATCATGCTCCACATTTAGTACAGATTTTCAAAATGTGCTTGAAGAATAGAGGAGTACAGTTTAGTATGGATTTTCAAAATATGCTTGAAGAATAGAGGATACTCAGATGAAATTTTGGACAAATACCTCAGGTATATCTCTGAAGTCAATTTTACTAGGAGAGAAAGGTCAGTCCAAAGCAAAGAAAATAACACACAGGAGAAACTATTGCCTTTTTTAACATAATACAGTATCATTTGCTTTTCCCACCCTCAAAAACACAGTGATAGTGGAATGACATTTAATTCAAAACCAACTAATTGCACTAAGAGTAATATTTCAAGAGCCACTTCAATTATGATATTAAAAATTCATTTGGGATCTCTGAAAATTCATAAACAAATAACTGAAATAGATGCTACAATAAAAAAAGGAGATTTACTTTGTCAAAAAGAAAAAAAAAGAAAAATTGGGAGGGTTGAAGGCACTTTAACTAAATCTATAGATTGGTATAATTACTGCTTGACATCTTTTAAGAGGCAATCAGAACTTTCAATAAACTGTTTAGCTTAGTTTCAGCTTGTATCTCACCAAGTCAGCATCTAAGCCATATAAACAATGCCTTGTGTTGGGATCATAATCAGGGCACACTCTCTCAGACCTGATGAATTCCATGATTTTGTGCTCACCCTCACCAGGTGTCTGAAAAGAATAATTAATGTTCCAATGAGTATCAAATGACCTGTTTTACACAGCTCGAGGATAAGCATAAAAAATTAAGACACAATAATAATTACCTAAAGAGCTGATGCAAGGCTATACAGCAACAATATATTACTGAAAGGCACCACAGGTACCATTTATTGACCAGTCAAGAAAAAATACAGTTTAATGAAACTTAGGTGATAAATACCTCATGTCCAGACAGATATACTCTTAATCCTTGCCAAGCAGGATCAGTAGAAATCTTATAGCTGACAAAAAACTTCAATTGTTCATGGAGTCTTACCATGAAAGGAGTACCTAAAAAAGAAAAAACACCATACACACAACAGTTGAATAAGACAAGCTATAAATCTATATTCTTGTTAGAAAAAAAAACCCAAATAAACACACAAGTTAAATGTTTATCAAAAAAGTGTTAACATTCACTTATCAAAAAATTGGTGTAAAAACAGAATACTGAATTTATTTCAAAACTCATAATCACGCATGAAAGACTATTTAAGCCACAATATACATAAGCACAAGCACATACCAGGAGTAATACAATTAGAATCAAATCTTTCTTCTTTTGGTAGAACTTGGCCCTTTTCCAAAGCTTTACGAATGTTTTGTTCTGCTTCTTTAGCAGACCTGCAGTTTAAACCAGAGAAAAAAAACTTTAGCTGATCAAATAAGTGGCAAATTTGCCAACATACATGTACTATGTACAAGCATGTACACATAAAAGACAGGTATACAGACCTGTGAAATTCAAGGGAACAAAATGAAATAAAAAGAACAACCTCCCACCAAGTGGTTCCAAAGAAGAATTAAACCTGAATAGGAAAAAATTTGAAGCATATAGTGTTACTTAAAGATTTGAAAATTACCGAAAACGACGTCCTCTTTGCTGATTCATTTTTGCTCGAGGAGCCACACCATCAACAGCCATGAAGAAAACTCTCTTGGGTTTAATAATCTGGAACAGCACCTAAACAAAACATTATACAGCAGAACAAACTTTGCTTGGTTAAAATAATTTGTATCATAGAATTGTGAACCAAACTTATATCAACAATCATTTCTTTACAGGGCCAGTATATCCTTCATCATAGCACTTGCCCAAGGAAGCTAAGCTAGTAACACTTCATGCAACCCAAACATTTGCCTTTTAATAAGTACCCTTTCCTGAAGTACTAGCCTTACAATGACTTGCTATATAATTTTTGCACTGAATATTTATTTTCAATGCAATGTGCTTGGATATTCTTGAAACTTCCACACGTAAAAGGATTCCTCTTCCTGTTTGAACATACAATTTACCTGCTGTGTTCAAAATAAGAGGGAACACTGATAACATCTCAATTTAGAACTCTGACATTACACATATATTGAGCACCAGGAAAGCCCCTGTGCCAAAAACAAGATCATATGATTATGCTGTACAACATAGAAGTGCCTCAGTAAATACTTATCTGGAGGTGATTTAATCAGTGTTACTGTCGATCTATACATGTAATTTTACAGTATTACCTACTTCTTCTTATTTAGTGATATAACTTTTGTACTTTCTGGTTCTTGAACAATGAAAAAGTTCATCTGGCATAAAAGCCCACAAAAAGGGTTAAGAAACCTGAAAATTTCAACTGCCTGACCACAATAACAACAAGATCGACAAATTACTATTAGATCAAACTTTAACACTTCTCACTTCGATGTAATGAAATATGTCAGCGAATATTTCTTCTTCACTTTTTCTGAAGTGAGGATCATCGTCATTAGGATGCGAGCAGGGATGAATGATTCCATTCATGTCCAAGTACATATTATCAAAGTCGGGTATCTGAAATTAAACAAGACAGAGATAAAAACTTAACACATCCTTTATCACAAATATCTGACACAGTGAGACGGAGTGCTATTGCACATTGCAGTTGTACCTGATGTTCTTGAACAACTTGACTTATGCATGGGTATCGCTCACTAACCCATCTGTAAAACTTGGGAACTCCCATGTCTGTTTCTATCAGAGAGACATATAATCAAAAAGGGAGAAAGCTGAAATTTTCGTCCGTAGAAGATTACTACAGATCCGCACAACTCTTAAATGCTCGAAGGAAGCTCTAAACTCCGTAATGTAACCGCTGACTGTGAAGAGTTTTTCTTCATAGACGTCATGTATGAGACACTTTTCCGTCCTGTTACCCCTTGGTCTTAAACAGAGCGGGAGGGTATTAGAGTATGGCCTTAAGGCAAATAAAGTTATGATAGAATGACAGAAGTTCATGTAATGAATTTAATAAAAATAATGGAGATATGAAGCAGCTATATCACCTTTCGGCTTTGACAGAAGGCAGAGCAGCTGAACTAAACTAATTCAGAATTTTTTTAGGTCGAGAGTGCGACCGTTTACCCATCACACTCACTCATGCCCATTATGCCGTGTGGTACGTAGGACGGCTACGAAGAATCGCCACGTCTGTCGATTCCGGGCCAGCTTCTGGATGGTACCCCAAGTGTGTTGCATGGTCTTGAGCTCTGCCTCCACAGTTCGGCGCCAGGTGTTTCTCGGTCTTCACCTCTTGCGCTTTCCCTCAGGTGTCCAGTGAAGGGCTGTGCTAGTGATATTGTCCTGCTCTCTCCTCATGACGTGCCCAATCCATCTCCATCGCCTTCCCATGATGATGGTCTCCATGCTGTCTTGATTGCAGCGGGCGAGTAGCTGTTGGTTGGAGATGGTGTCAGGCCAAAAGATTCGCAGGATTCTCCTGAGGTTCGTTGTGTGGAAGACTGACAGCTTGGTGATGTCGCTCTCTGTCATCCTCCAGCATTCAAAGCCATATAGTAGGTGGACATCACACAGCTTTGGTAGATCTTCAGATCTTCTCAGCTTGGTCTTTGTGCTGTAGTGAGAGGACCTCCACACGTTGTTGAGTATTCTGAAGGCGTGTCTAGCCTTGTTGAGACGGTTCTTGATGTTATTCCCTGCTCCTCCATCATGCCTTACTGTGCTGCCCAGGTAAGTGAACTCTTCAGTTGTTGGCAGGTCTTCTCCGTTCACTTGAACTGGTGTAGGGTTGGACACGTTCAACAGCATCACTCCTGTCTTCTTTTGGCTGATCCTCAGGCTAACTTGCTGTGCGTAAGTGCTGAGTCGGGTCGTCTTTTCATGCATGTGTTGGTGAGTATGGGAGACCAAAGCTAGATCATCTGCAAAATCTAGGTCCAGTGAGAAGTAGGGTCCATGATGCTCCGTTACTGATCTTCTGTTGTACGCCTCATTACCCAATCAATGGTCATGTTGAAGAGCATTGCCGACATTGTACAACCTTGTCTGACGCCAGTCTTCACTTCAAAGCTGGTTTCGCTGTTGCCTACTCTGCGTGTGAAGTTGTTGTAGAAGCTTTTGATGATGTCGATAATCTGCTGTGGTATCCCATAGGCCCGAAAGAAGCGCCACAGAATTTCCCGGTGTACGCTGTCAAAAGCCTTCTCAAAGTCTACAAAGTTAATGTAGAGTTGTCTCTGCCACTCTGTGCACTGCTCTATGATGTTACCCAGGCGAAGATCTGGTCTGTACATCCCCCTCCTTTCCGAAACCCTGCCTGCTCTCTTCTCAGTTGTTGGTCCACTGTGTCGGCTATTCGCTGGATGAATAGCTTACCTATACGAATCCTTATATTTCGGCCAAAGTAATGATATTTGCATATTAAGATGGTTCATTTCGCGAGCCTGGGCTACCTATGCAACAACAACAATAGCGTTGTAAATATTTTCATTGACTTCATATACAAATATTGATTCATGAAACCTTAAAAATAACAATTAGAGAGTTTGAATAGTAAGAACTAGAGAGTGTTGGCCTTTAAGAAAGTTAATGCAAATTTTCTAAAGTTCAATAAGGACACACAACCCTCTGAATACTTAGGAAGGCTATTTCATCTCGGCTCAATGTCATTTATAGCAAAAGAAACCATAGTAACAGATCTCTCCTTCTCCTTTACCAATGACATCGACACCACTAAGTTGACTTTTTATTCATCTATTATCAATGAATGCCACAGCAAAAACAAAAAATTCGGGACAAAAACGTTAAAGGAATCGCAACCTTTTCTCTTTAAACCCATTCCTTTCGCTTTATCTTGTTTTTATTTCCTTTTCATGCTACATATCACAATCTTCAATAAAAAAATTCGTGCGCGGCACAATAACAGTTATGTTCGCAAGTATTCATGACACTGACGCACCCCAAGTTTTCGTTAGGGGTTTTCCCATATGATACTGAGGTAAGATCGGGTTATGAAAACTTCGAGGAGGCTTATTTTGACATCTTTACTACTCTAAAAGAGAAGAAAAAGAAAAGAAGAAAGTTAGTTATTCAAGTTAAAATCTGTTCTCCGAATTCTTTTGACGAATTTCAATTAATTGCCAGGTTAGTTAGCTGGTACCAGTAGTGAGTATCTGGTGCCCTCTGCTTCGCATATCACACTTCACTGATTCTTCTACTATAAACTGAAAATAACGAAGAGAGAAAATGGGAAATTAAAGACTTCTGCACAGGAGGTGATTTCAGGAGTTAGAATGGTGGTTTTTTTCTCTAATATTCTCAGTTTACTTGTTACTATAGGTTAGTTCATTGTCCTTTGGTCGTTTTACGACTTGCAATTTCAACGGTCACGATTGAAATTCATCCAACGACTTATTGTATTGTTTACACTCGTCATGTATTTGAACTACTGACTTGGTGAGATGTGCTATTTAAGGAATGGCGGAGATTCCAGATGCTTCTTCCTTTAAAGATTCTTTGAAGCGACGTATATGTTTGGAAGGGAAATCTCAGGTTGGTAAAGACGAAAATGTGAAAATATTCCGAGAGCTACTGCTTTGCATCCATTTCCTACAAGGTCCAGCAAGCGCTTCCTAGAGTTGATCAGATACCCCGGGCTATTTTCTCGTCATTTGTAAATAATGTAGCTGTTCCATTTCATTAACCATCTAGCTTTTACCACGCTCTTCAGTTAATACTACAAAACAGTTGTCAGATTTAAGAAGCGTGATGAGAAGATCAAGAATACAAGCCTATATCGTACCCTCTATGGACGCACACCAGGTAACCGCGCATCTTGTTCGTTTGTTCATATATGTTTCTTTTTTATTATTCAGAAGTTTAAATTACTTTTCATGAAGGAGAAAGACAAGTAATGGTTAAAAATTGGACCTGTTGAGACCTTAAGGAAATCCACAGTTCCCAGCTATAAAGATCGAATGAAGAGATAAAAGGCGAGGTAGCTTAAACCCATGTCTAGTGGATGACGACAACCACGACTGCCTTTTAAACTGCTAAATAGATAGCAGAAAAAAAAACCTAGAAATAAAAAGCCAAGGCAACAGCCTTATCGTACGTGTCCATTCACGGAAATCCGAAAAAAATGTGACGCGGATATTACCATCGTTACATCTCCTTTCTCGAAGCAAATAACACTCTGGATGAGGAAAAACTGAGTGAAAGCAAAAATTCTTAGTTGCATTTGAATGAATTTGATAAGAATTTTCGGTGAGCAGATCTCTTACTCTCCTACATGGGGGGGGGGGGGGGTTGGGGGGGTTTCATCCAAAAACTCTCGAGGTAGATAACGGGTAGCACTTTTCACTGAAGCCATCTTATTCATACTTTTAATTTATTTTCCAGAGCGAAGATGTTGCGCCACAGTATCAACGAAGGGAGTTTATTTCTGGATTCAGTGGATCTCATGGTAAGGATGCAAATGAAGCTTACCCATAGAAAAACGCATCATAGGAGAGAGAACTATTCGTATACTAAAAAGAAAATAACAAGTCAAAAGAAAGAGTCAAACAAAAATGGGAACTGCATAACTGGATCATTTTCTCTTTCCATTATCTCTTTTCGACACTTTTATATAATAAATTTGCATATCTTCAGGGACCGCTATCATAACGTACGCAAAGGCTGCTTTCTGGACAGACGGAAGATATTTTCTTCAAGCAGAAATGGAATTAGACTGTAACTGGATTGTACAAAAAGAGGGTGAGTTATGATTTGCTTCACATCATATACAACTTTCATTATCATCATTGCCGATAAGTATCACATAGCGGCATTTCTATCCACGCAGGAAGATAGAATTATTAACATTTAACGCCTAACGTTTATCATCTTCATTTACATCATGATTACGCTTAAGCACCACCTATATCGACATTACTAACCTCACAGTATGCGGTAATTTTGGCACGAAGGACTTATTTACTACTAGTTAAAGGACCTAGCTTGGCACAAGTCCCCTATAGCTTGGTGGAAGAGCGTCCTAAGTCCTTAAGAGAATGTCGTTGATTGGACTCATTTTTAGCATCTTCCTTTAAATAACTTATTGTTCCTTTGTACGAGCTATCAACATTATCTGCATTGGAAAATTGCAGAGGTTTCATATCTCAGGGATTTGACGCTTAAACTGGTGACGTACATATTTACTTTTTAGACTTTTTACGTTGAAATTGAAAGGTCAACAAGGTATGAGGGATCATATTTTAATTACAATAGGAATGAAAGGAACTCCAAGTCTTTCCCAATGGCTACTTGACGTGAGTAACAGTTTTATATTGATTTGAGCTACAAAGGTCAGTCCTTTCAGCCCTTCATTGGAATTATCTCTCCGAGAGATTGAAATGAGGTCGTTTATTCAAAAGAGCAAGTCAAAAAAAATAGATGAAGGACCTAGGATATAGGATATTATTTCAACGTAGTCTTTTAACCATTTTAACCATTTCAGAGCCTGCCAAAGGGGTCCAGCGTGGGAGTTGATCCTTTTCTTATTTCCGTGTGTAAGTTGCCTTTGTTTTTGATGTTTTACACAATATTCGAACATTAGAAAGATGGCTTTTGTTTGGTTAAGAGGGTGGGAATTCCACTTTATAGCAAAATAAAGCATTACAAATTAGTATGATAGAATAGGGAGGAAGATTTATGTAGATTTTTATCTTCGAAGACTCTCACTTAATTTTGCCCCATTCCCGTGACAAGAGAAATAACATCCCGTTCATTTCACGACCTAGCTCAAAATTTATCATTTTTCTTACTCTACTTAGTATTCTACCTAGTACTCTACTCAGTATAATCGAAATGTATTGTAGAGAGAAAGGCGAAAGTTCTGCTTGCGAAAAACGGTGCTTTCTCACTTGCACGTTTTGATCATTTTTTATTCATAGTTTGTCAATCAATTTGTCTTTAGAAGCCTAGTAAGCACGGTACGGAAAAGAAAGAAAGACAGAACTAGATAAACCCCCGCTGGATTTTTTAATAAAATGTCGCAGTATCGTAGGATAATGTCCGTTTCTGAAAGGTTTATCAAAAGTTCTCAGTTGTTCTCAGATATTCGCGTTTAAGCCAAATTTTAACTCTCGAAAAGTACTTAAGGCTCGAACATAGTTCATCCCAGTTACATTAGCCCACAGAAGGGGTTAATTTTACTAACTTTACCACGAGTAGCATACAAACATTAAGTTAGTTGCAAAACCTGGTAAAGAGGAGTGTTATCCTAGGTTTTAATTATGGTGGATTTTCCTTTTCCCCCTGAAACAAGGCGGAAAAATAGAAAAGTCACTACCAAATGTAATTATATTCTGTGTGAATCAAGAGTCCATTTACATCTTTATATTAGGATTTACTCGGAATATCAACAGTTTTTTGAACGTTCTACTGCTTGAAAAGATTGTGCACATAATTTGTCTCGGACAGAAGTTTGATTCATTCTCAAACCACAAAATTTGTTCCCGCACAACGCGAAAATCAATCCGCAAAACAAAACTCCTCCAACCGTTTACATTTAACGCGGAATTCCAGTATATATATTACTGTCGCTTTAGATGGCCATAGAATTTAAGTGAATCGGTATCTTTGTATCATAATGAGGTCTACAAATGCGCAGTTTATAGCCATGACAATTAACAACTACAACTGTACGTAAGCATATAAATGTATGACATCATCTTAATTTTCCCGTGTCGGTTGAATCACTGCAGGTGAGTGGGATCGAATGTTTAAGGTAAAGTTGAATATTTCTTTTAATTGACTTTGGATAGCTGAATAATGAGGTGTCTATAAAGGATGGACCAAACCAGGTGCTCTCCGAAACAAACCATGTATCCTTCCCCTCGAAAAAAGGACACATTCTTCAAAACAAAAACAACAACAACAACAAAAAACAAAACAAAACAAAACAAAGCAAACCGGAGCGCAGTAACAGACAAATTTCGTTAGGGGCCAAAGGTAGTTATGACATTCGTGTGCTTTATTGCTTTAATCTAGTTAATGTTTGCCCCATTGTCTATACAAAAAAACTAATTATTACTTCTTTCTTTCAAGGAACGATTTAAGTGAATAACTGTAGCATAGAGCTCAGCTCAAAGTTTTTCTCCAGTTACCGTTCATTACTTTTTTTGCAAAATTGTGTAAGACTTTGTCTTAGAACTGTATAGTTTAAAATACCGGGTTGTTTCTCTCTTTACAGACATCAGAATGAACTTAAGCGAGATTATTATGAGTTTACTAAGGCAATTTCATGTCACCAGGAGCTCAAGGAACATAACATCGAATTGATTCCTGTCAAACAAAACCTGGTTGATCTTGTTTGGCCATCCAGACCACAGCCACAACCAAGGAAGTTGATTGTCCTCGATATTTCTTACTCAGGTATGGCATAAAAAACAAATTAGTAATTACACTAAAACGAGAAAATAATCGGTGCTGGGTGGGCTAGTAAAAGAAAGCGACATCACACCGTCTGGGTATAGGTCTTTTATAGCTTCCCCTCAAATCAAACTCACTCATAAAGAAAATAAAATTCACGGGTTTTAAAAAAACCGTCTCCGGGTGATAAAAGAAAAAAACGAGTAAGAAAAAAAATAGACACGAATCTGAGTGACAAGTATTGTTAAGAATCATATTAAGATCAAGTAAAGGATTTTCTATAACCAATGAACGCGGCGGTGAACTCCTACTGCAGATATCATTTCCGATATACCATTGTTTATTTTGAGTGTAACGGTAAAAATAGAATTCTTATATCAACCTCAGGTAGAAGTTGGCAAGATAAAATCATAGCCTTACGCGGGTTCCTGAAGGCCAGGTCAGCGACTGCCGTTGTAATCGAAAAACTGGATGAAATAGCGTGTAAGTATTTGTTAATGTACGACGAAAGCCGAACAGACCTATTTTGATGCAATTGCTTCCCGATTTTCGGTATGAGTGTTGGAGCCGCTAACCTATATTAGTTGGCGAGAAGGAGGGCAAAGGGCTGTCTTGTTTAAATGCAACCCATTCTTTAATTCAGGCAAAGGTAAATATGATTTCTCTCGCACTAGTTTCCTTTCGATTCCACGAACTTGTTTATAATTCCTTCCTCTATTTTTTAAATCACTTAATCTTAGTACTTGTACACCAGGAAGTACATTTCTCCTTTTATCCCAAATATTAATTTACTGATATCTACTGATGTATAAAATGTGGTGAATCGATAATTTAGCTGACAAAGTTCCATTTTTCTAAGGAGACCTCAATATTGTACCATCCAGTAAATTATATTTACAACTGTTTTCTCAGGGCTTTTGAATCTCCGAGGATTTGATATCAAGTATACCCCAGTTTTCTTCTCCTATGTTACAGTTACAAAGGACAGTGCCTCGTAAGTAACATCTCTCATTTCTTCTTATATCTGGCGGGGTCATTTCCTCCTAAGAGATTTGATTTAAGATGGGTCGGCTACTGTCACAGTAACATGAAGCAAATGACAAAATAAATCAGTGCCTTTTGAACCAAGAACAAAACAAAACAAAGAAAAGTAAAAGAAAATACCAATTGAAATACTTTGGTAACATTATAGTAGTAAAAGGCAGTCAAGATTTTCAAAAGAGGGTTCAGACAGAAGTATTTTATTGATATTGAAGATATTACCAGGCTATCTTATCACTGTAATAAAAAGCTTTTTCTCGTGAGGTCACTTTCACGTTACGCCTCATCGTTACGTGGGATTTTCGTTTTCCTCTTAAGTGAGTTCAATTTAAAATATCTTTATTGACATCATCGATGTACCCTAAAAATTCACGACTCTCTTTTAAACCACCTTACGCTAATTTGGATGTTTTTTCACAATTTCTTAATTTGACTGGCCTCCCGCATTTGCAGACTGTTCATAGATAATGACAAGGTGACGCCATCTGTAAAAAGACATCTGAAAGTTAAAAATTGTAAAGGCCGGAATGAAGAGCACCTGTGCGTACAACTTAAGCCATATGATGCTATCAAGGAAGTTGTGAAAACGCTAGCCGAATGCAAAAATGCTAAAATATTGGTAAGTAGAGCCACGACCAGCCATAAAAGGCTTTCTGCCAAAACACTCCACGTTACCGGGATAACTCAGTAAGTTTCCATATGGTGTTACAAACAACTGTAGAGAACTGCAAGACTTGAAAATGTTTGTTGCATTTTCTTGTTGCATTCTTATGCTGACACGCATAACTAACCATAATCGATTGCAGGATTGTTCTTTTTTTAGTCTTTTTACCGATACAAGTTGTATTGGTAAACCTCGTTTGTCTTTATGAACTCAGGTTAGCACATCCTCAAGCCACGGAATAAGGATGAAGATTCCCAAGGTCAGCATTTGAACTCAATCGATATCTATTTTAAAGAGTCGCACCTTAAAGTTAAACCAACGCTGAACATCAAACGCACACAGTTATATGTATCCGTGCGTCAGTAATGTTATGTGTAATGAGTATGTTTTTACTGCTGGACAAATTTATCTAACAATTAGTTTATTCATTCAGGCAGAGGGCCACTAAAAATTTCCAATTAACCGTTCAATGTCTGAACAAATCCACTTCCCATAGACGTTTACTTAGACTGGTTCATTCTTTATTTTTTGGGTAATTTCGTATTTTTTCTCGTAGCTGTTTTAATTCCGAATTTGTTAATTCTTGAAACCGAAAATTAACACGTTCCCAGCTCGTTTACCATCGGCTCTTTCATTTTCCAGGTTCTCTAATCGCATACTAAGAAGAATTCATACTATAGTTAGTAATGTGTTTTTATGCATTAATCTTATCGTCATTTTTTATCATTCCTTTTTTTAAGCAACATTACACCACTGTGCAAGCTTCATTGGCTACCTATTAAATACCGCATAGCACCCGACTATGTTTGTAATCTTATTCATCGTAAAATTTGTGCTAAATATGAGCTTAGGTCCAATCAAAAGCTTCTGCTGGAGGGACCTGGTTGCAAAATGCTACCCACATTGGGAGCAAAGGCACTTTCCTCCTTTGTTCCGTATGTTTGACATCACTGGCCATGAATCTTTACCTACCTTTGAAGGTAGTCTTAAGACTTACTTTTTTAAACATGTACCTCGACTTTTTTTGTTCCTGTAAAGCACATTTGATAATACTTACCTTGAATTTGCTCTATAAATATTTTATCATCATTATTATATTATTTTTTTAGGAAAATTTGTTAATAGACGAGTCGCCAGTTGCTTTACCAAAAGCAATAAAAAATCCAACAGAAATTCGTGGAATGAAAAATGCCAATGTAGGTACTTTCCTAATAGCAAAAAGTAGTAATGTCTTTTAGTAATGATAATCTCTCTTTAAATATTTCTGAGAATCAAGTAGCCTGTGCGTGTACAATTAGATGAGACGGTTATATTTTTTTAACAAGTGTTGCTTTAACATGCCAGAACCTATTTATTTGGCCTTGCAGGTAAAGGACTGCGCGGCGCTTTGTCAGTTCTTTGCTTGGATTGAACGTGAGGTATTAAAAGGGCTAAGGGTTGGTTTCTTTTTAATGGGCTTCTTCTACTTTTTAGTGGTTTTCAGTGGTCGTGGTAAAATCGTGAAAACTGAAATGCTAGGTCTTATTTCAACTTTGTTCGAACCATTTTCAGTGTTGTTTGATCTCCATAAGCAATGCCACGAAAAGTTGGCATCTACTGAACACTATTCAAATGCGTCCCTAAATCACGCTCATCTAACATAAACGGACGAAATATTCCTCAACAACAAAGAGAGAGCTTCGTTCCTTGACTCACATAAGTTTGATTAAATTAGTAATTTTGAATGCCAGACTCCAGAACATATCTACAC
Organism: Pocillopora damicornis; assembly: GCF_964200805.1. Lineage (NCBI taxonomy): Eukaryota > Metazoa > Cnidaria > Anthozoa > Scleractinia > Pocilloporidae > Pocillopora > Pocillopora damicornis. The sequence goes on along the minus strand of NC_142677.1, from coordinate 8,454,550 downwards.
ACGGTAACACATCAACATCATATGTTATGAACTTATTGTCTATTTGAACTCTTTGACTGTCTAACATATTTATTTCTATTCAGAAATATCGATAGCTTCATATTTTTCGTAATTAGGAAATACTTCTCACTAACCTAGTTGGAGGTCCGAACCGTAGGTAACAGACCGAATTTTTTACCACTTTTGACTTGAGCAATTAGCGCGAAGCACGCTGGGCATAAATCATAGGGAAACGGAAAAACGAGGATCCCTAACTTACCGTTGGGAACAACAATAACAACAAAAAGACAGGTTATTAGGAAGTTTATTACATCTCTTCAGTGTGTCTCGATAGTTGAGAAACAATTAGAGTGATGCGAAACGGCGTCAAATGACTGACAAGAGTAAAAATGATCGAAACAAGCCAATTCAATTTTTGAACTCTCATTTTTCCACTGCGGCTAAGTTAACTGGAGATAAATCAGACATAACTATGACTGAAATCAAACTGAGCTCAACGGTTAATGTCTACAATACACATTTTATTTTGGCGATTGAACTAGATGATGGTAGCGAATACTAGCCCATACTAGGTTTAATTTTCCGTTTCAGAATTTAGTTATTACTCAGTATTTATCGCTATTTTTACAGATTTCATTGAATTCTACAAAGCTGACAGAATTGACGACTGAGGCAAAGTTGTTGTACTTTAGAACGTAAGAGAACTATCATATGAAATAGCGAAATGAATTACCTCAGGTTTGATGATGCTTTTTGCATGAAACGAATTGTTTAGACTTCTTTTTTAGTTTTAAATATTAATTGCAGCGCGGCGCGATCAGCGTTCTTTCGTGTGGCCTAAATAGTCTATCTTTAAATAGAACTTGCAAATTTATACCTGCAGGATCTTCCAAAAATTTTAATAATTCTTAAAAACTTTTTTCGTTAAAGGCTGGAGAAGAATTTTATGAGTCCAAGTTTTGCTACAATTTCTGGCTTTGGACCCAACAGCGCCATAATCCATTACAAGTAGGTCCAAGATATGTAAAAATTTAGTTATTTAGAGCTGGTTGACTGTCTGATTCAGCTTAACCTTGCCAACTGACAAGACGTGGGGATGATTTAGTGGCGACTGCGCGAATTGTGTCATAAGTAAAGAAAGAAATTCAAAATAACAAAATTAACTACTGGTGCGTAAAAATCAATTAGTTAACAAATAGAGAAGCTTTGACTGTACTCTGTTCTGTTGTAAAGCATGCAGGAAGCGCGAAAGAAGTGTAGGGGGAAACACCGGACGAAGTCGAGTGTTTCTCCGCACTTCCTGAAGTTTCTTACAAATAGGTATAAATATAGTACAAATTGGCACATGGCGTGACAGCTTTAGCTCAGCTCCATGTTTTGTACTCTGATAAAGCACGCACTTTCAATCAATGACAGTGTGCATTATATTCGAGCTTCATTTTAACGCTATATAATGTTAAGTACTAACTTCGCGCTTGTAATTTTTCTTTTTCTTTTCACCGTGCTGAACAATCAACATGGTACACCCCAAGGAAAAGAAACGTGAGATGCTTTAGACGATCTAACGATCTCATCACCTTCTTTTTTTAATCCGTCGACAGAGCAAATCAATTTACTAACGCCCGGATCGACAAAAGCAGTGTTTATTTGTTGGATTCAGGAGGACAGTACTTGTAAGCTTTCCTGGCTTTTTGTTTTCCCAAAATAATTGTACTTATTGACTGAGTGGGAGGCCCGGACGGGAAAATATTTGGCTCTCGGTCATGACGCACGGACCTCGCTCGGTCCGTGCGTCATGACCGAGAGCCAAATATTTTTCCGTCTGTCCCGACCAAACTTATTAAATGACCATTTTATCATAGACCACTAAACGCTGAAAATTTCCAAAATTTTGTTTTGTGACGTGTTTATAGTAGACTGCCGCAAGGGTAGAAGAAAGGTTCTGTCATTTCCCTTTTTACCGAAACGAAGCGTCCGCGTTAAAAACAGTTGGGATATCTCACGATGAAATAAAGCCAAGATCTTTCTCCAAAATCCTTTTTCCATTCGTCTTACGCATTGGAGTAGTTAAGAATATAATGTTGTTTCTCCTTGCTGTACGCTAGACGCGCGTTCGGAAATCCCTCTTAATATTGTTTTCAAACTCTCGTGCAAGCGCAGTGTTTGACCTCAGTCTGTGTTCAACGCGTCTGGCCCTACAAAAGTCGGCTTTTACTATGGCTTTCTCTGAGATTGCACCCGCGGGGCCATACGGGTCATACGATGCGTACATATTGTGTTAAAATACAGTTTTCAGATTCATACGACTGACTAAGTTGTTTAAAAAGTTTCTTTAATGTTCTTTTATTGGCCCAGAGATGGGACAACAGACACAACAAGGACGGTTCATTTTGGAGTTCCAACCAAACACCAGAAGGTTAGTGCTACATTTCTACCTTTGAAAACACTTTTTTCAACGTTTTCCTTTCACCATGGGATGAACATGATAGGCCAACATATCAAGGTCCCTGTCAACCTAAATGTGTTCGGAAATGCGATTGTTTAGTGCAGGAAACGTCGTGTATATGTCAACTAAGACCCAGCCTTATCATGGAGGTTACCTCAGAGCACAGCATCCATGAACTTCATTTTGTAGTAAGTACCTATTAGGTTTACTTTTTTTTTTTTAACTTTATCATTCTTGCTCAGTCAACTTGACAATGGGGTCACGATGGCACCGACAACTTCTCTTTTCTGGCCTGTTTTTCACCATTTGCTTGACTATTATTAGTATTATTATTAGCATCGTAATTACTACTACCATTCTTATCAGACATACCCCGTCATGCACAACGTTTTTTCTTCTCATGACTAAGATAATGAATGATGGAAATTTCAGGATTGCTACACAAGAGTCTTAAAGGGACATATTGACATTGCCAGTGCAGTTTTTCCCAATGACACGTATGGTGAGAAATGTTTATGTCTTGTATTTAGTCCTGTTTATGTTTGAAGCCCGTAAAATTTAATTAGAAAGAAAGGTGCACACACATTTTTTCCAACGATCGATAGGTTTATCTAACTTTTTTAAATTCTTACATCTCTTATCTGATGTAAAAGGTTGTTCTTTTTCGGGATATGGCTAACTTCTTTTGCCATTCGTTGGTCAGTTGTGGTCGAACTCAGACAATGAGCGTATTTTACTGTAAATATTGAAGAACAGCGAAAAAAGGAGATTGTTGTTAATTACAATGTTCAAAGGACCGAGCACATGTTTAAAACACTTTCTAATAGGAAGTCAGTTCTCAGTACATGTCCATATCCCCACAGATTTAGGTCCAAATTGGATTTTGTTTCTCCCACAATTGATAAATTAGTTTTTACTTGACTTGGCTTTTTGGTTTTTACAGGAGAGTATATCACATAGCCCCGTTAAAAAGTATGAAAAGTTTATGGCGGCTTTGGCAGGGGAAGTTAGTTTTGTTTTCCCAATAGTCTCAGGAGAAATGAAACTACTCTTTTTTTTGGGTCCAGACATGACATTATAATGAACTCGATATACTCCCAGGTCGACCCCTTCCACTGCCGAGTGAGAGTATTAGCCTCTTAGTGATGCAACCAAAATATTTTGGTGGAACTATGATTAAATCTAATCCACTGAATAGCTATTCTGAAATTAAGGTGTTCATAAAATGAACGTCGCGTAATCTTTAGTGGCCTTCGATTTTAATAGGAAAAGACAATAACGACAAAAAGTTGAAATGGAAGAAAAGACAAGTGCTTTGAATGTTACTTGCGTGACTGACTATAACTCTCGTTTGGCTTAGAGAAAATTATAGAATAATCCCCCGACTCTATTTCAAAAACAGCAACGACAGTATTCGAAGGAAAATTGTCAGATACAGCTGACATAAAATGATCTACACTCCTCTTGTGGAAGAATCACCACCTGACACGTTTAATAAAGACTACTTTCGCTCATCAACGAGAAAATGCTGGGTTCCCTAATTAGAATTTAGACTCAACTGTCGATTCAGTTACTACATCGTATACATTTCCGATTGGAGTATTAAATTCATTTAGCGGCGAAATTCATGAAAGTTAGGAATAAATATCGAAACGACTGTATGTGGACATGACCGAGTCTTAATCGAACACTTTGTCTTCGTTTTCAAGGAAGGACATTAGATGTGTTTGCACGACAGCCTCTTTGGAAAGTGGGGCTGGATTATCGACATGGCACGGGACACGGAATAGGACACTTCCTAAACATTCACGAGGGTACCCTATCTTAGACACATTTAGTATTTATTGTATATTCAGATAAGCGTAGAGTGCTGGCAGATTATGGATTAATGATCCTATTGGCCATATCTCAAATTTTGAATTTATTTCCATCAGGTTGAACGTGTACAAATTTAGCCAACGAAACCTGCATAGTTTGAAGTTTTTACATGAGTCAACGGCGGAACCTGCGACAAAAATGGTGCGAAGAAAATTGTGATCTTTGCAACTCCTTTTCGTCATCTTCATTTTTCATCTAATATCCTCAGCTACGCTAGCTAGAGGGAACTGACCTTCAAGGGCACATACTGCAAAGTGAAAAAGTTTTTTATTAGTCGTGCGAAACAGCGAAATGAATGTCCTTTCCCCCTCTCCTTTAACATCATGTAGCACTAGATACACAAATGAATTAGCCTCCGTTGTTACACTGGGATTTTCAAATTTACGCTCGGCGTCACAATCCATAATCTGTAAATCGTTTAGCCAGGATTTAACCGGCTTTCGGTTTCAGAGGGAATCTCAAAATTACATTATGCCTTTTTGCGGGGACGATGACTGTTTCTCTGATGAGAGTTTGATTGTATTAGAGAAAATAGAGGGGACCCTCTACCGACTCTGATCTGATGCGCAGTTGTTAATGATTCATTAACTACCTTTAAATCATCGTTACAATTCTCGTGCAGGACCCCAGTGTATAGCTCCAGGATTTCCTATCGAAGACGAGAAAATTTTAATGCCTGGAATGATTTTATCTGACGGTAAGAGTCACATAAATGTGACGTGGTGATGCTTAAGTTATATCGAGGCATTAATACAAACAACTGTGAAAAGAAGCCCGAAATTTAGGCTTCGACGGGATTCGAGTGCATGCCTCCAAGACACTGGTTGGGCGCAATCACTATCAGGACTGAGCCGTTCGAAGCCACATGTTGTACATGGTAAAATTTTAAGTATTTCTGAAATGCTATCGAAAGACGACCTTCATGCATATGAAATGTTGATTCTTTAGACGCTCTACTATTTCTGATATGAAAATATGTATATATTTATCCAAAAAAGAACAATCCAATAACGATAAAAAACCCAGGTGCGATGATATGTACCTATTGACTGAGTGGGAGGACAGGACGGGACAAGGTCCTGTTACCAATCAATCATAACTGTTATAATTTTCGAAAAAAACAAATACATTTACATCTCCGGTAGAGACAATGTCTAAAGTAAAAATCCCTTCATTTTGAAAATTCCCCTGTCTTTTTTAGGATTAGTGACTGTTGCTCTGGTTTTTGTGATCAATTCTGTGATTAGCGAATTTACCTGACTGGACTTGAGGCTGTTGCGTTCGTTTTTTCTGTTTATGCAGTGTTACTTATATTCTAACGCTAAAACCGAAAGTGTGAGAATAAAGTTTTTTGCTTCATTTCTAACACAATTTTATGCAAAAAGTTGGCACCCTAAATTAACTCCATTCGATAAAAGTCTAAGGAATAGGATTATTCTCAAAAAGAATCGTTCAAGTGCTACCAAAATAACTTTCGAAATCCATTACCTTAAATTCCATTTAATGACGACTAATTGATAAAAACTTAACTTTAAGTACGGATAGTTTCTTACACTGTTATTCGACCCAACACATTGCTCATTCTCATTTTCTGGACAAAATATAAAGTTTATTGCTTCGCAATCAATGCTTCAATGCTTCTTTTTAGTACATTTCGCGGTCGAAAATTGGCTGGTTCAGTAGTGAAATACAAAGGATCATTCACCTCCGAGCATTTATTCCCTTAGAACCGGGATATTATGAAGATGGTCGCTTTGGAATTCGACTTGAAACAGCTGTCCTTGTGAAAGTTGCCAAAACAAAGGTCAGAAAAGATTAACTTTCTTTTTCCCTCAAAAGTAGTTATGATCGGGTCTTAGAAATGTTGGTATCATAAGAACTCTAATTTAGTTCAAGTCTTGGAAAAAGTAGAAAAACAAACGAAAATGTAAAATATTGGCTACCATATCTCCCTGTTTTTGTAGCTTCTCTAAAGCAGTGGAAGTTCACAGGTTTGTATCTCGCAAACTTTTGCTATCTTAACTTAAACTCATCTTCATTCATCGACCACGTTGCAGGAACGTGTGCAATAGAGAATTGGTACAAATCCGCGCTTTCCTTTACTCTAAACATTTTTGCCATTATCTCATTGGTGATTGTGTGGTCTCGCATAAATCTCAACGTATCCCGCCAGGGTTGCATTTCATCAAATGCTCCCCTGAACTGATCGAAAACACCATAACCGTTGAGACTTGCTTGTCACTCCCCCACCCTTTCGCCCCGTGGACCAAACATCTAATCTGCAACCGACTTCCCTGGGATTAAATAAGCTCTAAGATAACATAACACGTGTGAAAAGCTTTCCTTTTGCAGTAACAAGAGGGTGTTATACTTTTGAAGAATATCTTATAAAAAATTAAGAGTTGTAAGTAGAGTTGAGCGATATATTTTTGATCTATCAGAGTGCGTGTAATGTTATAGAAATGTGAAATGGTTGTCAAGTGTTATAACTCTCTTTTTTCAGCGTAGTAATACGATGTAAATTTCCTTCTTGTATTTTGAACAGTATCATTTCGATGGAGTGGACTATCTTGAGTTCGAACCAGTTACATTTGTAAGTACTCCGCCCTGTAGACAACTAAGCAAATGTCACGTTTTTCCTGTAATTCTTCTCACATGATTTATTTTTCTCGTCCTTCCTTGTTTGTCATAGCTTTTTCGATTGTGAGTTATTTGTTTTGCAAATACGAACGAAATCAATTGTAGCTCTTTCATTGCAAAAATGAGTCTGATTTTTTTGTAACTACCATTAAGTAACGTCACTTGTTTATGTGGTCCATTTATTGGTTTGCGGAACCAGCTATTTCAATGGGCCGCCCATACAATTTTTGCTTATGCATTTTCTGGTTTGAAACGCTCAAAATCATAACTCGTGAATATTTGAGGTCAGTCAGAAAGAGAGAGGAAATGACAGTTCTGGGACAATACAAAACCAAGCATAGAAAAAATGTTTTGGGTCAAGCCCGGACCACTTTTTTTATCCTTGGTTTTGCATTGTCCAAGAACTATTATTTTACAACTACTACTGAGTTAAGCGCAGAAATCTCAAATCATAATTTTTTGAACTAGTCAATCTTCAGAATCAGAACAAATTTAGATAAATTCAATAATTCGATAGGATCAGCATCAATGTCGTGTCTTCTCGCAAAGAAGTCGTGATGTGCTTTGATTTGTTCTCCTGTCAAAACAGTGTCTCTATAAATGGGAAGTTGTCTCATTAATAGGTCACGCGTACGCTTTCAAGCTTACGGTTAATGACGTTGAGCTGACATCTGAGAGGATAAAGATGTCACATTTTACATTCCCTGAGCCTGACGCTTTCCCGTTAATTACTAGCTGAACTCCTTCTTTCGTATTCACCAATCTCAATCCACTTCCACTAACAGCACTGTCTCTCATACTCCTGAGATCGATGAAAAGAGCGAATCTGTCTCCAGCATAAAAGTCTGTTGCATTTATCGCGCTGTTTTCCTCTTCAAATCTTCTGAAGAGCTCTTCCCACCTATCTCTTGTCTCCATTCCTTGACTGTAAACCTTAATTGGGATTCCATTGACGATCAGTGATTTCGGGATTAAATGTCTTCTCTCTGTCCTTAGCACCAGCGACATATGGCTCATATAAAAGAAGTCCCTTCATTGACCTCCCTGAAACACCGATGCTCTTATTGATGATCTTTTCTGATCCCTTATCTACTAGGACTGTCTTGAGATGAGTTACGTGCACGTACATGAATCTCTTTCCATTTTTTCAGTTAGACAAGGCCTCATCAGCGGGTTCTTGACTGTGAATGACGTCATACTAAAGCTGTGTGCTATTCAATTCATAGGCGAGCTGAGTCTCGTCAGATCCTATCACAACATTGCTGGCAGGTGGAAGCCTGAGTTCGAAAAGGAGCTCATCAGAAAGAGCTCTTGGGAAGAACACTCCATGATCCTTCAGAATCTCACGATTCAATGGAATCCTATATTTGTTCTGATAGACATCACTGAGCTTATTCTCCTTGTCAATTCCTGATTTCTTCTTATCTTCAGCACTGCATCTGATCTTCGAAAGATCAACAGACTGAATACCCTCTCTGAACATACTTGCTATCTCATTCTCAGTCAAGAGGAGGTCCTCATATAGCTTGAATAGATCATAACCATCGGTGTCCTACACGATTTCTCCTGCGATTTTCACAGTCAACCTGTCAACAAGAGCTCTTGCGACATCGTTCACGACCACTAACTGCCAAGTCAAAGATGAGTGAGCGAGATCCTGGCACAAACACAACACAGTCATTAAAAGGCCCTGCGCCTAAGAAACGACCGATGATTTCTGGCTAAAAATTAAAATCGGCCGATTTTTATCTTCCAACTAGAGGTTACCTAATACTATTTAAAAATGCAGTTCTTTTGCTTCAGTTTCGCTTTAAACCAAAAATATCCAGCCGCGAACTTGCTACGTCTAATTGTAGCAAAATCTGTCCCAAAATATGCCCTTTCAAAAACCAGTTCAAAAATCACTATCGCAACACAAAATAATGAGAAAACTACGCAGTTATGAAAAAAAGGCCTTTTAATGCAATATCATTCGACAAACATCGAAAAACTGCAGAAGCGAATGAAAAATAAATTTTCAAATATTGCTTATCAATTAGATGGAGCGTTGGATTTTAAAATAATTATTTCTACCAAATCCAACGCTGTTTAAAGCTGTCACTTTTAACCTTGCTAGGCTCTCAAATACCATCCTAAATAGAATGATATGGTATTAAAAGAGAAAGGAAGATGAAAAATAGGTAGAAAAAGAAAACAATTTACATTTACATTTTGAACGCTTCGACGACAATGAGCAAGGGAGAATAAAAAGCATCAAAAACTGCTTATTTATCTTTCACTGAAGGCGAATTAGTTACAAAAGTTGCACTCAGCTGCGCTCGGGAAAAATCTTTATTTGGAATACCCAGGCAGAAAACCTACTATGCTCAGAGTTGAAAGAGGAAGAGTTTATCCAGTTTCCCATGCTTTTAGCAAGAAAGCTTCAGGTAGTACATAAAAAACAAGTGCAGGGGTTTGATCGTGGTATCCAAATATCGAGCTTTTTTTTGTTTGAATACCACGATCAAACCCGAAGCACGAGTTTTTTAGATTTCTTCTCAAACTGCCTAGATTAACTAGCACCTAAATCAGAACACTATTGCTACATACTTTCTATTGGTTGCATAATTTTGGACATCATTATCAGCTACCGTTCATCTTTTGTCTCTTTGGGTTTCTTGGAAGACTTCCAATTGTATCCTAAATTTATGGTTTTATGGTTTTACTCATTAAGATAATTGCTCCGTGGTTAGTCGGAGCTTGATTATGGCAGAAACTAATGCAGTTAACCGTTTTCGTGTCCCAAAAAGCATTGAAGAGGAAAGTAAACTGCTGAAGGAAAGCTTTCCCAAATCAACCATTAGTGTGGTTTTTTTTGCATTTTGTTTTTTATTTGCATTTCGTAATTTACGCGGACCTTAAATCAATAACAGAACCGATTGACACATGCGAGCCGAGGGGTGATAAGAGCTTCACTAATCAGTATCAAAAGCACAAACCATGCAAGTTTAGCTATAAAATCGTTTCTTTCGATGATAAACTTTATTCACAAGAGCCAGTCATCTACGGAGCAAAGAGTGAGGATTAAGAAGTCGGTCAGATCATTCTTGAAATGCTTGCAGAAAACATCAAGAAGATTTCTAAGAAACCATTTCACAGAGAAGTATCGTGGTGTAGTTAATTACAAATGTAAGCTACAATTTAAGAAGCCGAAGTTCACTCCGGTCATCATTCACAACTTGGCTGGTTATGATTCCCATCTATTCATCAAGAATCTCGATAATATTCAAGGAAATTACTTCTTCTCTCGATAAATTAGTTAATAATTTGAGTCATGATAAACTGAGACATACCAGGAAAGTCTTGAAAGCCTTCGGCGTGGCCCTGAAGGGTCAGGCAGCGTAGCTGCAATTAAGTTGGTCTTAAGGAAGGGTGTGTACCCATATGACTACATGAACAGCTTTGATAAATTTCATGAAATAGAACTGCCCCCCAGGGAAGAGTCCTATTCAAAGCTGAACGATTGCGGTATCCCTGATGAAGACTATGAGCATGCACAGAGGGTCTAGAAAGAGTTTGGATTAAAGACGATGGGTGATTACCATGACCTTTATCTCAAACTAGACGTTCTCCTTCTTCCAGATGTGTTTGAAGAGTTCTGGAACGTCTGTCTCGAGAATAATGCGCTCGACCCTGCCTGGTATTACACCGCTCCTGGATTGGCTAGGGATGCTGAGTTGAGCTTGAGCTATTGGGTGACCCTGGCATCCTGCTGATGGTTGAAAAAGGAATTAGGGGAGGAATCTCAATGATCTCAAATCGCTTTGCACGGCCAATTTATCCATACATGGATAAAAATTATGATGAATCAAAGACAACGAAATACGGGGGTAATGTGTCAGCTTCTTCATGTTAGAAATTTCAAGTGCATGCAGCTATGATGCCCAGCTGAAGGCTTGATTGACTTTGAAAACTGGAGAGAAACTCCTTTTATTCTTGATGTGGAACTTGAGTATTCAAAAGAGCTTCATGACGATCTTAACGACTATCCACTTGTCCTTGAGAGACTGAGGATCAATGGGGTAGAAAAACTTATTCCAAATCTGAATGATAAGGAGAGATAAGTAGTTCATCACAAGACACTAAAACAGTGTCTCGATCTCGGTTTGAAGATTAAGAAGATTCATAGGGGAATAAGCTTGAAGGAAGAGCCTTGACTGAGGATATACATTGACTTAAACTCGAGTCTGCGCGCAAATACAAAAAATGAAATTGAGAAAGAGTCTTTCTAGTTGATGAACAATACAGTCTTCGGAAAAACTACGGAAAACATCAGGAATCGAGTAGATATGAGATTAGTCAATGATAGAAAGATAGCATTGAAACTTGCAGCGAAACGAAACTTTAAGCATCGGTCGATTTTCAATAAAGATTTGGCGATTCATGTGAAGAAGACAAAACTTAATTTCGATACGCCGGTCTATTGTGGAATGAGCATCATCGATATCAGCAAGACTCTGGTGTATGACTTCTATTTTAGCTACATCATGAAGAAGTATGGAGATTGTGTAAAGCTTCTCCTCGCAGACACTGACAGCTTGATGTATGAGGTTGAAACTGAAGAACTGTACAAGAATACAAGCGGTGATGTTGAAGATAAGTTCGACACAAGTAAATACCCTCATGTGTCAGGGATCCCAAGTGGAAAAATAAGAAGGTCGTAGGAATGATGAAGAATGAAGCTGGTGGAAAGATCATTAGAGAGTTTGTTGGAATGAGAGCAAAAATCTACAGCGACAAGATGTTTGAGGGATAAAAAGAGAAAAAGTTCAAAGGGATTAAAATGACTGTAATAATAAAAGGGGATAACTCACGAAGACTACAAGAAGAGCCTATCCAGCGAAGAAATAAAAACGAGGAAAATGAATGTAATCAGATCACATAGGCATAAAGTCTTCACTAATCAACAAGATAACTTTGAGTGTGAACGATGAAGAAGAATAAGAGAACTTAGAATAGCAACTTTTGCTCATGGTCATTATCAATTGAATCAATAAAAAAATGAATCCTGATAATATCCTCTTCAATGCATCAATAGTTGGACCTACAAAATTCAGGAAAGACAAGATACTTGGTCAATCTCTTGAGCACCACCTTCCGAGGAAAGTTTGACTACATCGTTCTCCTCTGTCCAACATTCATCCACAACAAATGAGAAGGACTTACTTATCTTATGTGTACAGGGGAACTGATACACTGATCATTCTCGATGACTGCGCTGCTTCGAGAGATGTGAAGCAGGGGAGGAATGGACCCGTGAATGTAGCATTCAGCGCAAGACATAGGGAAACAGCGTTTGGGTCCTCATACAAAAGATGACAAGTATCGCAAAGCCATTCCGAGAGAACACTGCTGTATCAGTTCTCTTTTACACAACATCAGCCAAGGATACGAAGATCATTTTCGAGGATTACGCGGGTGAGTTGATGAATGATAAAAAGAAAGAATTGATGACGAAGCTAAAAAGTGATAAGTATTCTCATGTCATATTCTCACTTCCTCATCCTTATTACATTGATCTTGAACTTCCGTGGAAATATTTCTATCTCTCAATTAAAATGGAGATGACTGACAATAAAAAAAGACGCTTTTAATGATGTTCGGAACATTCTCGAGATTGAACCCTTCAGTGATTCACGACATCGAGAAAGACTCGCTGTTCTCGTTGCAAGTGGCAAAGAGAAGAAAATGATTGGTGTATCTGAGGATCAAGTCAAGAAGCTTACTGAGCAAGATGTTGAGAAGTACTTTGAGAGATATGAAGCTTTATTGCCCTCAAAGACTTGCGATGCAATTGTTGATACATTTCTTCAGCTTTCATTTAAAGCATTAGCTCATTTTCTCCCTATTGGTAAAAGAAAACTTCTGAAGGACTTGAATGATAAATTTATGGCAACTAGAGAACTCGGAATTCTTGCCAGTGGATTGAGTCTCAGGTATGGAGAGTACATGGCAATCACAAGTGTTGCTCTTCTCACTGTCAAAAATATTGAAGTACCCTTGGTCAACGATAAGGAAATAGATACATTTGTGAAGAAACTGATTAAGTTCTTATCAAGTACTTAATAAGAACTTGTGTAAGTACTAGAATAAGTTTTTGAAAGAGAACTTGTGTAAGTACTTAATAAGAAGTTAAAATTATGCATCAACAAATATAATGGATGGCAAAGAACCTAAGACTGAAGAAGCTCCGGTTAACCTCAGCCGGACCTCGTAGAGGCTCAACAGGTGACTTCAACTGATAAAAATAATACAAAATGAAATAAAGAGTCAGGGCTTGTCGCAGCTGGCAAAAACCTTGCTGAACGCAACAGAAGAATGAGAGAGGTAAAGAAAAAGAGATGTTTGAAAGCAATCCGAAGTTCCGAAGGATCTAGGTCCCAGAGGGGGAGGATTGTAACTAGAACCAGAACCGGAGACCTTCGGCCAGGCGCCGAAGGGGAAACCATCATCATTCTCACTCACTCAAATTCGTTAACTCTTTTTGATGGCGCTCCACTCCCCGGCCAAAGGCTTGGCTCTCGTTAATCAACCACAACCAAAACCATAGCGAAGTGAAACGCAGCAAAACACACACACACAGATTGCCTTTTCGAGGCCCGGTCCTAAAGGGCTGCCTGTAAGAGTAAAACAAATGGATTGATTTTTTTCAGTTCAACAACAACAAATGTCTGATAATAAGCTTGTGAAAGCATTGACCGATTCAGCTCAAATAAAGTTGTCAAGAACTAAAAAAAACGGTGGTCCGGGCTTGACCCAAAACACATTTTTTATCCTCTGTTTTGGATTATCCCAGAATTGTCATTTCCTTTCTCTCATTGTCTCTCTTAGAAAAATAGTTAATTATGTGTATTCACGCATTTTTTCATATGCTACATCAGCAAAACATAAAACAGGCGAGTACCAGCATGATGTTTGAAGGATTCCTTTCTGAAACGAGGCGAAGATCCAAAATCCGAGGCAAAAAAAGGATCCACTGCAATCTGTTGCAAAAGAACAATCTGCAAACCCGTTGAGATACTGCTTTGAGTCCGAACTTCGGGCATAAGTATTTCCAAAATCCACCAATCCGTAGACCTGTACCTCTCCTTCAGTTATAACCCTGAAACTATGATTTAGGTTTATAAGTTGTGCTCTCGGGGTAAGGAAACAACGTTAGCGAGGTATCAGTTCTAAATAATCTTTTTATCTTTTCCTATTAGACTAGAAGTCGGGGTTTACTTGGCCGATCGAGATTTCTACACTAACAAAACGGAAATATAACTTCTTTTAAGCGGCCATTCAATAGTATCTACTCGAGGACACATTTCTAACACTGTTTTTTTGTCTTTTAACTTTCATAGTTACCGTTTCAAAGGAAACTTATTGACGTGTCGTTGTTAAGCAAGTCGCAGGTAACTGTCAAAGATTAAAAAATGTTCAGACTAAACTGATGACCATTGTCTTGTTCCAATAACCAGTTTGGCCCGTACGCTTTTTTGACGAGGTTTACTACTGGCATTTCTTGTTCTGTTACAGGTCGACTGGTTAAATAAGTATCATGAAAGGACAAGAGAAGTTATAGGAGCGGAGCTTAGAAGACGGAAAAGGGAAATGGCTTTGAAGTGGCTCATGAAAGAAACGGAGCCGCTAAAATAAATATTCCTCAGAGTTTTACTTAAAGCCGGTGTCTTTGTGATTTCTATAATATAGCGATACGCTATAAATATCACTTTTGTTTTCCAGTTTGTATGTTTGTTTATTTTTTAAACAAATAATCAAAAATGAAATGGGTGGAGTCACAGAGTTTCACAAGATTGACAAAAAAGTGAAAAAAAAAGTGCCTCATGGATAGAAAAACCCCTAGGGGGGATTTTCATCCTTTTTGTAAGGAAAAAGATATATATAGTAAATACCTGTATATTTTTGCTTGTGCATTTACACTGAGGTGTGGGCTCTTCATTGAGGTAAACGCAAACTTGACATGAGAGGACGAGGTGGATGGCACTCTCCTGGATATTCTGGTATCAACAGTCGATGTTGCACCTGATGAAAATAAAAAACGTAACAAAACGAAAAGGAAAGAAAATTGTCACGCTGAAGCAAAGTCACTAGAATTTATTTTGTTCACAAGTCCCGCAGGTTATTTGCTCGTGACATTATTAACGATGCCGTCACAGGAAATGTAATGATTTGCATATAGCAATGGCAACACAACATTCCGCGCATGCCCACGGTAGCCATGCTAACTTTCTTACCGTAATCTAGGGTATTTGCCTCATTTTGTGTTCACCAAAGTTTGTGATCTACTTCCGTCATCACTTATCTCGACTCCCACGGACGTTCATCTAGGGTTTATTCGACATCTACGCCATGATTAGATTATACTTAATAGAAATAACAACACGAGGAGTACTTAACTTTGCCATTAGAAAGCAGGGAAGCTCCCTACATCTGTAACTCGTGCGGTATTTACTGAATTTACGGCACAGACACCTTACTGCACCAACTAACAGAGCTCTTCTTTGCTCAGCTCGTGGAGCTAACGGCCGCTTTCAGCGGCTAACTTACAGGGTAAAGTTTGTCAACAAGCCATTGCAAACCAGACATCGCATCATATCAGCTGTGCTCCGCTATGAACTCCTTAAGGCGATTGTCTAGAAAGTGAACTTGTCAAAAACTTTAACTTAGCTTTTCGGTTTAGTTTAAAAAAAAATGCACCAGCTACTCCATAGGCATGCCACGATAACAAATAAATAACTGGATAAGTACATAGATATGTAGATAGAAAAAGAGATGAAATATTAATCAGATAATACAAGTAAAACAGAATTGAGACTATTTACAATAAAAAAAATGCACCAGCTACTCCATAGGCATGCCACAATAACAAATAAATAACTGGATAAGTACATAAATATGTAGATAGAAAAAGAGATGAAATATTAATCAGATAATACAAGTAAAACAGAAGTGAGACTATTTACAATATAATTAAAACTATTTACAATTAAAAATGTTGTCATTTATGAAAAAAAAAGCTTTGACAGAAAAGCGCGATTCATGGATACTAAGAAGTATAATTCATTTTCTAAAAGTTTTATACAAATCTTAGAGTCGGATGATGCTCTGAATGGAACCGTATGGGGTTTTCTGAAATAGTGCTAGTCTTGGTCTGATGATGGATCACAGCCTCGTGTTTTGGTGGGACCCTTAGTAACTTTCCAACCAATGATATGAATGTCCAATATGATGCTCTTGCACAATGACGATGCAAATGAAGATCGTAAATATTAAGCCCGGTGAATTAAAGATTATTGTATTTAGTAAATGATACAGGCACAGTCGGAGTAAAAAAAGGACCCCTGAGTCGTTCCAAAGCTTGATGAAGGAGTACTCATTGTGTAAGAATCTCTTGCATTAGTCTTTGATCGGACGGTAAGTAGGCATGGAAACAATTTCCACATAGACAATGTATCGAGAGCTCTTGTTGAACGATTTACAGTGAAATACGTACGAGAAATTTTGCAAGATACCGCTAGCTACGATCTATTTGAGCTCTAGAAAGACCTTCTTTTTACTGAGCACGAGAGAGCGAACATGTCGAAAGAAGATGTTATATTAAAAGATTCAAAATCGCAGAATTTGGCGAAGAAGATCGTATGCTTGATAAACAAGGAAATGCAAATGATGGATATGATGATAATGATGATGGAAATACAACAACACCTTTTAAAGCTGAGTATAGTTCTACCCCAGGATTATCCGGAGAACAGATTGAAATAACAACAATGAATAGAGATGAAGAAAAAGAGTAAAAAACTGCTCAAACATCTTTCATTGAGGGTAATTCACCTGAAAAATCAAGGATAAGAACGGCCCCAATAACACTTGAGCATATTTATGATGGATATGGTAAAAACGGAAGGGTTATTACCATAAATATTCCTTCAGAAGGAAGATACAAAGGGAAAGTTGTTAATTATGGTCCTCTAGGTGGAACTTCCCCCCTTATTTACATTACAAGGAGACATATATCCAGATCCTCCGAAAGCAACAAAGAAAGATTCAGGTGAAACAAAAGAACAGTTGTATGCTAAGAAAGGTAAAAAAGTTGAAAAGAAACAGACGACTCTTCAAGAAGATTACAGGATTGTCAATGATGAGAATAAAGACCTAGCTATAAGATTACGAGCAAGAGAAAGGTTAACTGAAAATAGACAACAGCTTGATGATCTTTAGAATGAGAGAGAAGAACTCGAAGAGGGCTCTCCACTCATAGAGAGAGAGAGAGAGAGTGAGAAACATCTACAAGAAGTATGGCTTCACAGTTTCAGCTGTTATCCTAGCAGTTCGTACTACGATTGGGGGGATTGTGAGGGCATTGAAAGAAGGCCTGAAGTCTGTTATCAAAGGAGTTGGAAATGGGTTTGAGGCTATTGGAAGTAAGATCGCGGAAATTATCCTAGGTCTTATCGGTTCAATAGTCGGCTTCGTGTTCAAGACTGCTGGATCAGTGATTAGCTTTCTTGGTGGAAATTCATGGGTACTGATGATGGGAGTTGTATTTTTCATAGTTGAACAAACACGTAGCAAGTTTTAAAAACAGAAACGATGAATCATGAACGCTGAAAACGCTGCTAATAAAAACAAAGCGAAGTTACCGTATTACTTGACTATAAGCCGATCCCAGCTATAGGTCGAGACCCCAAACTTCCAATTTGTAAACTCAGCGGCATCATCACGAAAAGTTAAACCAAAACATTCGGCTATAAGTCGAGAACTATTTTAGAACACAATGTTCATAAAAAGACAGAGACTTCACAAAAGAAACACACTGATTGTCATGAACATTTAGATGGATCAAAAAGTATAAGAAAGTAAGATTGCAAAGCGTTAACCGATAATTAATTAATATTGATTTCGGCTATTGAACTGAAAGCGACAAATCATAGTTAACATGAATTTAATGTGATCCTATCGAGTCAATAAAACTTAGTGCACGGCACTGAGTAAACAATCTGAGTTTAGAAACCTTTCTCAAACAATTCCGTGTTCGCAATCGTTCATCAAAGTCAATCCGTCAAAAGCTCGTCGTATATCGTACAACCTCTCGTTCAAGCTTAAAATTGTAGCAGGTATGCGGTATCTCCAACGCCCTCGACGGCACAGAAGATGACGCCATCTACGCAGAAGAATTCGCTAATGCAGAGGATGAGGAAATGGATGATGAATTCGATAACGACAAGGAAGACGACGAGCAGTAAGAACAGATCGCTCCAACTACAAACAAACGGCTCCTTTAGGAGCCACCACAAAATTAAAAAAGTTTATGACCAACATACTGTACCCTCAGTTTATTTTCTTTATTTTCGCTCGGCTCATACGCGAATACGTGCCCATTCATCATCGTTCTATTATGTTGAAAAAGTTTGTTTTAGGAAAAATCTCGGCTATAAGCCGAACCCCCTTCTGTAGCTTAGATTTTACCAAATATTAGCGTGAATTTGTGTGAAAATCGCTCGGCTTATAGCCAAATAAATACGGTAGTAAATTTAATGATTAGTTTGAAGTTAATTCTTCCTTGTTGATTGTATTTGATGGGTGAGAAGTTGGCCCTCTGATCTTTGAAGGCCCTCCATTCATGTACCTGACTCCTACTGATTTTAACTCCAAATGTGCTGATTTATTCACTTCGAGTTTCATATTAGCAGCTGCCTTCTTCAAACTGTTTTTGTATCCAGCTGTACTCTCAGTGTTCAGAGGAAGATTTGAAGGCATGAGCAAAGTAATAGGAGATATTGCGAGATCCAATATGACTTTTGCTTTATCGATCGCGATTTGATATCTCTGAACACTTTTCAAAATGTCCGGATTTCTGATTGTATCTTCAGCCAACACGAAGAGCTCACGCTGAGCCTCTTTCGCACTCCCTGATGAACACAAGATTGATGATCTGACATTTACTTGAGTACCAAGAACGCAATAGACGAATGCTTCACGACTGATTCACTCTCGCTTCATCAGCTTGTGTCAGACCTCCTAACTAATCTGTAATGAAGAGGTCAAACTGATTTTTAACCTTTACCTTGTCATTACGTATGAAATATATCAGATTGCCTTTGATAGCCTCCTCTCCTTCAACGCTGAACTTTTTACCTCCTCCTGGATATGAGATTGAAATCTATGCTCGCACAGATTTTTTTGAATGAAGGTGTATTTTAATTATAATTAATTTAACTGAAAGTTAAATCACCTGAAAGGGGCGATTCCGGCTCTGTATTTCTCCCATCTCAAATAGAATATTTCTGACGTTAAATAGAAATGAAACATCAGAAATGATTTCACTTGGTCATCAAGGATTTCGAATGTTTGGAGATATACCTCACCCACTCGTTTGACATCAGAAGGCAAAGTTGAGCTGCTAAGACCACTATTTTGTCATATGAAGTTTTGCAAGCCATATCTTTGATTCTGCTCCTGAAACGAATTTGCTTTTACTTTCTGCGAATATCCCTCTGAATAAAGCTTTGAAATCTTAAGATGGAGTGACGAAAATCTTGAGCTCCTCATTCAAGGATTTTCCGAAAGATTTGGAATTTTAATTAAATAAAACTTCTGGTACCTCCTTTTCGTTGGCACCCTGGTACTGAGTTAGTGCAATGGGAACCTTCCTATTCCTATCGCTTTTCTGAAATTATCGCCCCAATACCTTCTGTCTGATCTTGAAACGCCTGACTGAACTCCATTGTCATGCGCGAAATAAACTTCGGTTGCTGTTTGTCCTTTACCACTGAAATTCATATCTTCGGTCTCGATTGAAATATCCTCGAATCTAAATATGGAGATGGTGCAAAGCTGCTCTTAACAGATACTGAGAGTCTCGTGTTTGAGGTTGAACTCGAGGACTTCAAGAACGATATGAGTATGATGTTGAAGATAAGTTCGACAAAGTAACGTCCCAAAAGATCACCCCTCTAGCATTCCGACTGGCTACATCAAGAAAGTGGTGGGAATGATAAAAAAAATGAAGATGGTGGAAAGAACATCTAAGAGTTCGTGGGGTTGAAAGCAGAACTTTACAGCTTCAAGACGCATAAGGGAAGGGAGGAGGAGAAATGCAAAGGGGTAAAGAAGGTTGTAGAAGGTTTCAAATCCTGTGGAGTCTCCCGCACAAGTTGCTGGAAGGGCAACTTGCGGATAAACAACTTCATAGATTTCTGATGGAGACGGATTTCCCGAAGTGCAACTGTCCCTGGTCTGTAAGGCTAAGGTTTCTTCGCGCCACCCATAGCGGGAGCGCTTTTGCGGGCTGCCTTAGTGGTTAACTATTTCCACCTGTTGACTTCAGTCCGAGCTGTTTGCTTGGTACAAGCCATAGCTAACAAGAATGAGAGAGTCAGGCGGAAAGTAAATCTCGCTAGCTTTCAATGTGTGCTTCTGGGATTGTAATAATGTTTCCAACAGAGACTGAATTTGACCATGGATTACAATTTCTAGGTTGTACGTTATTCTTGCTATCCGATCGTGGCTGCGCATATGAGTGAAAATGTATTTACAAGTCGGTCTTTTGCCTTGCTTTCTTGCCAACGTTATGCTTTCCGAGGCCCAGCGACACATCGCAGGATTTGAACAATTGTGATCATCAACAATAAAATCTAATTGTATTTATACATGCGAAAGAAGACAGAGGGTGACTTTATTTTGTTTAAAAACCACACGTAATCACATTGTTCTCAAGTTTGGTCCTAATCGTTGTGTTAGCGCTATTGCGATCAGTTTCGAGCTGCTTGTCTCAAAATTACCTCCAACTGGAGACCAAACTAGTTTCTAGTTCTTAGGAAAAAGGATGGCAAGGAATAGAAAAGTTTAGAGCAAGTTTTTAAACCAAGCTTTTGATCAGCGATCGTACCATTCAAAGTAGAATACATGTCTATGTCTTTAGAACAATGTGAGTACAGTTTTCTCGACGTTGAACCGGCATCCAGTTTTTAAGATAGTGTAAGAGTAACCCAACTTTGCTAAATATCTAGGTGGATATCTTATACTATGTCCATCTTTCTAAGGGAGGACCGAAAGGCCTCTTGCCGATTTTGTAGAAAAAAAAAGCCGAAGGAAGTAAAAAGAGCAATGGAAGTAGTGTGGCTAAGAGGCTAGGTTGCTGGACTTGTTATCTGGTTGTCCCTGGTTAAAGCCCTTACCCTGCAACCCAGGGGATTTGTTCTTGATTGCCCCAAATTGACCTCCTCGGCTGCGCTTTGTTTGGCGAACTGTTCTGCCTCTCGCCTCGCCTCTCGCTATTGTTTAAAAAAACCGCGTCCTAAAGCTTAAAGGATATTTATATGATTAAATCCACCCTCTCACGGGAAAACCTGAGGCCAACTGAATGCATATGACCCAGGTTTGGTTTAGACCTCATGTAAATAACCGGCCTGTTGTGCTGTTGTTGTTGTTTTTTTTTTTAATCTTTGTTTCTAGAATGTTCGTATTGGCCTTGAAAAGCCCGGCCCATTGGAGGAGTGGTTCATAAAGAAAATTTATAATAAAGTTCGGATACAATGCGCGTTGTCTTTGAGTGAGGGAGCGTGCTCTACCACAGTACAAAACACGGAACTGAACTGAAGCTGTCACGCCATCTACCAATGTTTTTCTATGTCGGACCAATTTCCGAAACTCTCCCAGCTTTTTCCCGTTAGTGAAATTTCGAAACAAGCGAGCTTGCAAGTGGAATAGGACAACCAAATTAAGGTTTGTGAACATGCCAAACGCCGTGATTGATGTTCTAACGTGGGCAGAGACGAAAATCCTTCAAGAGAAAAGAAAATGAATAGTCCGAGTTATGAAAGTTTTCCCGCTTAGTTAGATTGTAAGCTTACGTACGGTAATAAGAATCAAACACTGCTAACACTTGTAAAGTATATATAGTTTCTTGTTCAAAAACAAAACAGTACAAAACAGGAATAATGAGAAATGTCACAAACCTGGCAGAACTGTTAAGAATTCATACAAATCATGCTAAGGTCCATCGCGGCTAGCTCATCCTGGTGATCTTCGGTCATCGCAGCGAAGCAAGCCTCAGAAATTACATCAGCCACCCTTCTCGTGAACAACTAAGAACTTGCCTTTATATCCTTTCAGATGCATTGAGTGGGAAGGCCACATCAGTCACAGCAGCTGAGTTCTACGGTGCCGTCATCCCGAGCAATCTTCGTTTTCTGTCGTTTATTCATTAAACACACGCCTTGAGCAGTTTTTTCTTTTTCTCATTGTAATGTTGAAAAACTTGACTGTTTACATGAGCCACATTTCGGCCGAATTTCACTGAACATTGCACTTTCAGAGTCTATTTACTAAGACTTCAGGCAACAGAGTTAAATCTGACCTGCTAAACTATTTCAGCTTGTGAACTATTGCAGATTGTAAACTATGGTGGTTTGACATTATTGTTGTCAATAAATCAGATTGTTTGAACCATTCTAACAAGGATTCTGATTAGCTAATTGTGCCGTGCTTTATGAGTATAGAGCATGCTGACGACACTGTTGTTCGCTTCGTAAACTATTTCAGAGTCTATTTATTAAGACTTCAGGCAACTGTGTTAAATCTGACCTGCTGAACTATTTCAGCTTGTGAACTATTGTAGATTATGAACTTTGGTGGTTTGACATTATTGTTGTCAATAAATCAGATTATTCGAACCATTCTAACAAGGATTCTGATTGGCTAATTGTGCCGTGCTTTATGAGAGTATCGAGCATGCTGACGACACTGTTGTTCGCTTCGTAAACAAAAATTTTTTTGGAAAATTGAAAGTGATAAGTGGGGAATTTAATGGATGCTTCATTATAAACAAATAGAGAAGCTCTGTTCTGTTGTAAAGCACGCAAGAAGCCCTGAAGAGGTGGGGAAAAACACCCGACTACGTCTCGTGTTCCTCCCTACACTTCTTTCGTGCTCCGGCCGCTTCCTTCGTGCGTTACAACAGAACAGAGCAGAGCATAGTCAAGGCTTCTCTATTTAATAAATTAATATTTTTATTATCATTAATCAAAAACTAACGCTAATTATTTTCAAATACGGTATATTTATTGCAAAATATCATATTACTCTACTAAAACGTCAAACACATCTTTGCATTGACAAACAAAAACTCTCAACAAAGTCATAACGGGGTAGGTTAGTTAATGCACTCTACAGTATTGACTTGCAAATGGGAGCTGGAACACGAAAAGTGTCTCCTAAAATGTACTTTCTATCATCAGCACTGCATGAGCCAATTACAAATTAGTGTGAGGTAGTTTTGCAGCTCGTGTTGGTCTTCCGGGACACTTTCTTGATCGCAGAGTCATGGAATGCATTGGCAAACGTACAATTTTTTTGCGAGAGCTGCGTGGCAAAGAACTTGGCTGGGTTACGGGTGAGACAAAAGAGATCGGACTATTGGATGGAGACTGGTAAGGTGTATATTGTCCAGACACTTCTCTTCTGCAAATAGAGAAAAATGTTAGGGAAGCTTAAAACAAGCCACTGCTCAATGAATTATTGTTAATATAACTTTCTATTTTGTTTCTCGATGATGGTATGTTCCATTCCCCCCATGCCAAAAACATAACATCGATGTGGTGTCCTTAACACAACCTTAACTTTAGCTTTATGTACCTGTATCTTATCAGCTAGTTTAGTGACCACCATGTCTTAAACGACAATGAGTACATCAAGATCTAACTTTTTACGAAGCGGAGTACGTTCAGCGACTGAGAAGCAACTACACATAAGCGCTTGTATGTTTTTGAACTTTGTTCCTAAAATTTGGCTTCAATTGTTCATCACTACCACCCGCAATTAGCCTACAAATAGTCAGACCAACTAAACAGAGCAGGACCCCTCTCTGACAAGGTATTGAAAGGTTTTCGATTGCCAATTTGTTCAAGGAAACTATATCACTGTTTCATCATCTTCACCTCTATATATTAACTATTAATTTTTCAGACAGGGTGCATAACAGGTAATATTGAAGAAAAACTCCAATGATAAAATTAGCAGTACGTGTTGTATTGGTAACAACATGATTTCGAGTGCAATTTGGTGTTAATAAGCACGAACAAATTTTTCAAAGACAACAAAACAGCACGATAAAACTCACCCTCCAGATAAGTCAGATAAGTCTGACGGGTTCATTCCAAAAGACCTGCGTTTCGCCATAGAGCGTGTCAGTGGTGGTGAAAATATGTACTCCAGTGAGGGTTTTGCAGGTGTCTGAGCTAACGTGGCATCTGATTCTCCTTGTGTTCCCAATGTTTGAATAAGAGCAGGAGGAGAAAAAGTGTATGATAATTCACTAGCTTCCACTGGTGTTTGGTACATTGCTGTTTCTTCTTGGTGCGAAGTAAAAAGTAACTGTTCCTCTAGGGCTTCAGGTGGCTGTGGTGATGAGTTGGAACTGGTGGAGGGCACTGTACGGTTGCCCTGTATTTCTTGTATGGGACTCACGGGTGTAACATGGGTCTCTGAAGGAGTTAGTGTCTGCAATGATACAAAAATAGAGTGACAACCTTTAAAAAAATTCCTTGATATCATTTGTCTGTTTTCGTAGAGACTAGAATTGGCACCAAAGTACGGTGTGCATAAATCAGTGACACGCAGGACATGTGACAATAACATCTCTAAGAGGTCGTGAAAAGCCGTCTCAAATGGAATTTTGATTTTGAGCTATTATCCTTGACGGAAAGCGCTGGATAAGATAAGGCAATATTCACATAAATTGTGCTCAGTGAGGTTGGGTGAATATTTCTTTAAACTTTTTAGTTAAACTCTTCCCTTCTTGAAGAGCCGCAGCGGATGTACTTTTCTGCTAGTGTTGTTCTTGGCCTGATTGTCCAACCACAGCTTTGTGTTTTGGTGCGAACTTCAG
This sequence comes from Pocillopora damicornis, assembly GCF_964200805.1. Lineage (NCBI taxonomy): Eukaryota > Metazoa > Cnidaria > Anthozoa > Scleractinia > Pocilloporidae > Pocillopora > Pocillopora damicornis. Next base: position 8,429,657 of record NC_142677.1, on the reverse strand, counting down.
TAACTTTACAACTTCAGTACCATCTTTCACTTGTCACGCATTCATTAAGTTGCGCCATGTTTAAAAGTTAATTAGTTTGATGGAGTTTATTCAAAACCTCTACACAGAAACATAACTTCATACATAACTCCTAATTGCTCTTATTAAGGCCAAAAAAGCAATTGATCTAATTGAGAGAAGGAACACCACAAAGCCACATGCAGAAAAATAGTGTTTGAGTTTGTGATTGTTTGTGACTATTGTGACTCAAGTAATGCGACACATAAAACAACACCTGACGCATGTCTACTATGCTGCCTCGCTCCCAATGTGTGGCTTCATAGCTCAGTTGGTAGAGCATCGCACCGGTATCGCGGAGGTCACGGGTTCGAATCCCGTTGAAGCCCTGATTTTTTTTTTTTTCAGGCTTCTTCTTTCCAATTGCTTAAATTGGAAAATTTACTGCGATGATCACATTTCACTTTTATATCAACAAAGTAAGGAAGTGTTTCAGACTGTAAGTATCTTGAAATCTGAAACTTACCATTTTTTTTGGAGGAGAGTGCCGGTCATTGTCAGAACCAAGTCTAACGATATGGAAACAAAACAAAAAAACAGATAAGATACTCGTTTCAATATCTTGCTCAAGGGTAGTTCTTTTGTGCGACAAAAGCATATAGCATGAATGTTTCTTTCCTTAACGCTAAATTTACTGCATCAGGAATATGAACGACCTGATTAATAGATATCCCTAGATTATATCGTTTAAGTAAGCTATAACTACAAACAAACTGAACTAAGATCAAGACTGCTCGAGCAGCCTTTTTAAAAGAGCTGAACAGTCACAACATTTTAGCGGAGCCAAGGCTATCTGGTTAAGGAAATAACACCTTCAAAGGAGGCGCTTTGCTAAGTTTTGGATAGATTTTTTGACAAAGATTCTAGAATCTTTGGAATTTCCACCGGAATCCTAACCCTACCCCCTACCTAACCCTAGAATTAAATGAGCAAATGAACGCCTCAAACAAATAAAGATTGTGTATGCGATCAATGCGAAAAAAAACATGAAAACAAAACATTCTGGTGCTATGTGACCGATTGACCCAATCAAATCCTATGTCAGCCCACTTGAAATAAATATAAAAACAAACTAATTGCTTAAGAGAATATTGCCCAATGTTCATAAGTAAAAAGTGATGCCAGTTTTCCAACGCAAGCTTGGCCACATAGGTCATATAATACTATTTATTATATAAACTACGGTGTTATACAAGGATTTCCAGCCCTGAGAAAACCCGTAACCCGCCCATTGTTGTTTTTGTTATCGTGTTTCAAAGCATTTTTCCATCACGAGCCTTAGCGCCAACGGAATGTACGATTGTCGATTCTGCAATTTATTTTTATTTATTAATGAACTCGGCTTTTCTTGTCACTAAGAGGCTATTGTGTTTATATGATAAACAAAATTTATATACGAAATTATTCATCTCGTGTTCAACTTGACATCTCACTCGTTCGCTGCGCTCACTCGTGAGCTATCAAGTTGAACACTCGAAGAGAAAATCCCATATCTACGTGCACCCATGTATTATTCTCTATTTATCCAAGTGTTTGATAGACTGAGTGTGTTGACTTTGACATTTAGCAAACTTGAGGTTTAGGAAAATATTTAATTTAAGTGTTAACTGTCTTAACAGGTATGAAGAAGAAAACACGTCAGCTGCACTTCTTGAAATTAGCCAACACAAAAGCATCCAAGTTAAGTCTCGTGAAAAAGTTTCGCAATCATGCAAACTATAAAAACAGCAATCACGGCCAAGCAAAAAGGCAGTCGCATGCTTATCATTAAGAATATACTTTCTCCTAACACAAAATCCTACAAAAGTCTACGGGAAACATCACCTTATTGTGTCAGTTATTGGCGGTGAAAATAGTCCATTATAATTAAAATAGAAACTTAACCTACATATATATAACAAAAATACAATGCGTAAAATTTTGATCAATACTGACAAAAAAATCTTTATAAATCTTAACTTACAGGGGAGGAGAATCTGCTGTTTCCTTCACCGTAACAGATGTTACTTTCGCATAGTGGACTGCAGAAGAACCACGCTCTGCACTTCCACTTTCACTCTCTGCATGTTAAAGAAGAATTCAATGTTCGATTTATCATGGGCTGGGAGGAGGAAAAAGTATAGGGAGGTGTTGCCCCTCATTTGGAGTACGCTAATAAGGATTTTAAATTTGACACAGGATCTGGGCAAACCCTGAAGATGAGGTGCAATGCCAATATGCGTGAGTCAATAACAAGGTCAGAAGTTAGCATCAACCGCAGTAACTCATGTAATAGAAAATGATTTGACGTCGTTAAATTGTTCAGAGGTTAATCTTCGATTAGAACTTACAAAGTAACCTCTCTCCTTCAATATTTGCTTAATACTTCACATGAAGAGTTTGGTAGAATAAAATGAAACTTAAGCTGCTCTTTGCTGGGCAATTTATGAAAAAGACGAAAGTAGGTAAAAAGGAAAAGGGCCGAAATATGAGTGTGGTAAACTAAGTGAAACGTTGTGTCGGTTATCGTCTTGGAGAAAGAGCTGTAATTCTCTCTTCCCAACTTTATAACAAAGTTTGTTTACCAAGTACTGCATCACTGTCATCCAGCTCGTAACTGCTATAGTCCTCGTCATGAGTTTCTGTTTCCTCAGTGTCACTGTCTCCAGTGAATTCCATTACAGCCGCAGTTATCTGAAGCTCAGCTTCTCCTTGTGCTTCGTTTCCCTCAATTTCTATTTCTACTTCGTCTACGGATTTAATTGAGATACTGAGGTAAGGTAAACAGCTCTAATTAATACAATAAATTGCCTGCATCATGGCAACGCCAAGCGCAGCTTGGATTTAAAGCGGGATCTGATAGCATAAATGATTCAAATGGTGCAAATTCGTCCAATAGGCATCAGGTGACTGATTTGAAGAACCCAACCGAGAAAAATTACATTTAATTCAGTGTGACATGAATTTGATACCAACTTGACACATAAGGGCAAGAATATCAAGCTAAGGAAAAATATATAACATCTTACTATGTTACTTGTATTTAAGAACTTAAGCAGCATATGGTGTGTGATGTATGATGCATGATGTACTTGAACGATTTTGGAAGTTAAAAGAGGCTAAATGGCAAGGACCGTCCTAAGTGTCTGCGACTTAGTATTTGATAGTGTGACATTAATTATAAGAACAGGTTGACCTTCATGTTGGCGATACCTTGTGTTTTTGACTGTGGGTCAGATGGCTGGAGTGGTGTAAAGTTCTGGGACAAATCATCCACAGCAATATCCTCATCATGTGTCATGCCAATGACATTACTTTGAGACGAGTCTACGGTTTCTTTGTTTGAGGGAAAAGATGTTGAAACATGCTTCACAGGACTGAAAAAACAAAAGAGGGAGGTAGTTAACTATAAACATTATTTTACAATGGCAGCTGACTTCAAATGTTGTTTACATTAGAATGTGATATTTTCTCAAAAGATAATGGGCACTTCAGACAAGAAAAAAATAATTTGATATGATGAAAAAAAGAGAACCTAAAATATCTTCTGGTTTACCCCCCGCCCCTCCCCTAAAGGACAACGCCGCTAAAATTGCTGGTCCAGATTGGTAGGTTTGTTACTCATCACGTTATTCCGCTCCTTTGACGACATCCTGTAATCAATGAAAGCAGTCCAGCGGAGATGCGTAATGCACCTGTTTACCATAGCTTAGTTCAGCTAGGATGAATGAATTAATGAAATGATCCAAATCCATGATTTCTATAGAAAATAACAAGATGAGGAGTCTCTTTCACAAAATCTGGTGAAGCATAATCCTATTAGTTTATATCATGTGTATATTGTTAACAATAACAGTTCTGTTATCATGTGTCTATGCAAATAATTTTACATAAGCCCGTATTATTGAGACTATCGTTTGGTAGATAAAAACCTGTTTATCATTACATTTATGTTCATATACACGTGCATGTTTGTACCTTGTGGAAGGAGATGAAGCATTTTCACTGGCAAATCTGAGGAAAACAGCGGAGATTATTGGCCAAAGACTACGATTATCTTATGTAACTCACTGAACAGAGGAAATCAAAGACTTTTTGCACGGTTTCCGGGTAAACATGTTTCTAAAATCAAAGAGTAGCTACAGCTGATGACTAAAGAAAAGATAAGAGGTAAAGGTTTTGACTACTTATTATCCCAAGCTGTTAATCTTAATGGCCTCTGGGTAAGACCGCCAAGACAAAATTATTGAATCAGTATTTTACCAACCTTATACGTCTGTTTGGAGTTGTTAAATCGTCATTCTGAATGACACCGTCAATAGCTAGAATAAAGAATTACTTAGTTATTTTCATTCCATTTCGGCTCCTTTACCGTTTTTAACTCGTGAATTGCGCGCATGCGCAAGAGCGAGTTATAGATACGATGTGGGGAATGGAATTCGCTCGCTCGCTCGCTCGCTCGCTCGATTGGTCGATTCCTGTAAACTTTTTTTAGATTTTAGGCTTTTGAGTGCATTTTATAGTTTTTGGCGAGCAATAAACAGACGAAATGGCGACCTTTCTTGCTAAGAATAGTGGTGGGGTGAAAAAGAAGCCAATGATAATCTTAAAAGAGTTTTTTTTTTGCGTTTTAGTTTCAACAAGCGGCGCCAGCGACTGGCAGGCATGTAAGGATTCACATTGAAATAACAGAACAACCTTCGTTTTTCATAAAATTGTAATTTATAATCCTTGAACTTGAAAACAATCCGAAGATTCACTAATTGAAAATATCACTTACTGCTAAGCGCTCGGAGTTTACAGATGTTCAAAAGCTTTTTCTGTTATAGCGTGAGATTGAGGACAAAATTGATCATTACGTTTCGTCGCGTGTGTTTTTCCTGTGTGAAGCAACAAAAGATGCCGGCGACTGACGAAATAACAAGTTAACACGAAAATCAAATAACACCTAAACAAACAATTTTAGCTACCGATTTTCAGTGAATTTTTAAAGAACAATTTTCTTTTAAGTTTCAAGACAATTTGAAGATTCAACATACATACAACGTACTAAAATGCGAAAGTTACACACCACAAAATTGATAAATAGGCCTGAAATGAAATTCTATCTTGTTATTGATTATACGTTGCCTAGCACGTGACTTAAATCTACCCAGGCGGAGATCCAAAATGACGGTGGCAGGCTTGGCTTATTTATATCACTCAAAACTCGTTCCCGTTTGTCTCATTTGATAAAGAGGGAATCGTTAATGTTTTTATTAAGACAGTATTGCCTTGATTTTCTAATATTTACAACGAAAGACAGTAAATTTCACTTTTCACCCACATTTACTTCCAACCTTTTCTTTTGAACCAGAAACAAAAATGATAGACGTTTAAAACACATGACATCATCCACCTTGTCAAATGTAATAGCATGATCATTTCAATTGTAATGCTTTCGTATCCCAACGTTACTTTGTTTCTTTGCTACATTAGCGAACACTGAACTACTGCTCGTACTCTAGATATGACAATCAACCACAAAATCCCTAAACCAGATAACATTAAACACAATCTAAAAAATCATGTGTCAATTCACGAGTTTGCTCACAGAGCACTTTCTTCTATCTATTTATTTTTGGCGACATACAACTAACACTAAGGAAAAAACACACTAAATATTCGACCAAAGTGAAGAAAAGCGGTGCAGTATACCCTGTCTACCATAACACCACATGCACAGGCATCACTTCAGTAACAAACGGATAATTTGAACTAATGTGGATTGTGTCATGTATTTATTAAACATCCACGGCGATTGTCCAATGAGGAAATGGTGAACGTCATCAGACAAACGGATCACATATATCGACTAACTTAGTAATTTGCTCAATGTTCAACCTTCAGCCCAATCCTTTTCGCTAACTGACTTTGAACAACTAGTTTGAATGGAACCTTCTGTCACAAGATGTATACAACTACTGGCAACGACATATTTAGGTCAGACAGCGGTTGTTTCAATAACACTTTTTTTTTATACAAGTGGAAAAGATACAAACTGAAATTGATTTAATACATTAACAAAGCCAACTTGATACACTTAGAAAGCCGTTTCATTACAACTTCATGCATTTCAATACAAACTAGTGAAGGATAAATTTGTATGTTTTGAACTGTCTACCAGTCCATCGTTTTTCCTGGTAGTTGTATTCAATGATTGCGATTGAAGACAAGCGAACTGAATAATTGCACTGAACACCATGCACCCTTTTGATAGCCACCTAAGGATCAAGATGGTAGGTGGGATACAATACTTAATTTGTTTGGTCACTTATACCGTTGGTTTCATGTGAAAGTAAGTACGCTTTTCAGAAGTACAAGTAAAATTTAGATAACAAATAAAACAGGGAGACATCACTCCGAATAAGCCGTTATTCATGTTGTTCCCGGACGGATCATGGCGCACTTGTTACGGGAGTTGTGCGAGTGTAATTCGAAACTTGCATGACATGTATTCGCATAACTTGTGAGAGATGCACTCTACGCTGCTTCTTAAGGTTACGTTTGGTTTATCCTTCAGACATCTAATACCATCATAGCAAAACTGACCGACCAGTTTCCTTAAACCAGGTTAAACAATCGACTGAAAAGACCCCCCCTGACTCTACTGAAAACTCCTGGTGAGGTTGTCGCAAAATCGGTCTGTCACCGACAACAATCCTTTCCAGAACTACTCTTATCCGGACTATCGGACCACATTTAAACATTTATATCTATAACAGCTGAAACGAATATAACAAGTTTGCTAGAATATATATTAATAACTGCTTTAAGAAGTGACTAGCCGAGAATACATAGATAAGCAGATCCCTGGAAGTGCATATAAACAGACCAGTAAATGATACAAAATGGGACCAACCTTGAGTTTCGACAGACTTTGATAGCAGTGGATCAGAGGAGCCACGCCTGGTTGTTGGAGGAGAGGATGTGGGGGAGGGTTGAGGGGAGGGGCGACGCAATACTCTTGTTATCTACATGAACAAAAAATAGTTTTCAGAAGAAAGTTACTTTAGAAGCTTACAAGTAACGGGAGAAAACAGTGCCAGCTTTGCAAAACAATATTTGATTCTGTTACTTTACTAACGTTCTCTAACCGCAGTTATTACCTTTAAAATAGACTGTGGGGTAGCAATACTAACTCCTTCCGGTTTTCCCAAAGATGATCTTGCAGACGTCTGGCAAAGTGAGACAAGAGCTTACACGTGCATTAACTCATTTCACAAAATTACTCAGAGTACAGCAGAACATGTTTAAAAATTCAAACGAGAAATACATTAAGTAAACATGACAAATTCAAATTCATTAAAAAAAGTATATATCTCACTGGGTTTAATTTCACGACTGGAGGAGTGGCCAACAACGAAAGAGCTTCAGCACCAGAGAAAAACTGCCGCCGACTTAAAAAAGAAATTAAACAAAACAAACGTCTTGAGAACATTACTAGGGGAAACAAAAATTGTACTGAAATTAGTTTACAATTGGGATGGCCGGAATGATTAGGTTTCAAAAAACTTGCATTCAGGATTTGCCAGCGTTCTTTCAGATATGGTCTCATTTTCTTTGAGAGAGAGAAATTCCTCTAGCCTCTCGTCCATAGGCCAATACCAGTTCAAAGCTAAAGAAATTTAGCACCTACACTCTACACTACACCTGTCCTTTTTGTGTTCTTTCGCATAATCTTTTCTAGTAGTTGGGGTAATTTATATTAATACTTTTCTTTCTTATTTCCGAATCTGGTGAAAGATCTAGATAAATGAAATGTTATCATTCAAAAAGAGAGAAGACTAACTATTTTAGAAGTTTATAAAATGAATTGTCATCATGTTCCCAACGCAGTTGGAACTAATTCCCTGATTCGACTTATTTAGTCCTTTAGAAACAGGACAAACCAGAGAAGCAAACAAAACAAAGTAGAAAAAACAAAAACCAATGAAACCAACAAACAAACAGAAAAGCCAAATTCCTCGGTAAAGGAGTATATATCATACCTTCTCTTATCCAGAAATGTTGGTGAGGATACTTGTTTTAAATAGTGTCCATTCTCAGACTAAGAAACAAGTAGATAGATGGAATTAAAGATGATTAAGTTATGGTGATGGCTACTTGAGAGAAATTGTTGACAAGTCAGTCAAGGAAAATCCATTATTTGCAAGGCGTGAACAGCATTAAAAATTACCAAATAAGAGAGTTGCTGAAGGTAAACCCCGAGAATCCCTCTCACTTATTATTACCAACCATTACAACTGCAACAAAGATGAAGAAGAGTAATCGAGAAAGGTATGGGTTATCTCTCATTGAAAGTACATGGTAGTCCACCTGAAATAGTGAGGTAATTTCAACCTCAAAGAATGAATTTATGCTACTGATGCAATTATTGAACAGTCGACATTTTGTTCAAGAGATCTGTTTTGATGACTGAACACATTGTTTTGGAACTCTCTTCTTCAGGTTTCAGAGAGGGTCAAATTTTGGTAATTCTTTAATGTCCCTGAACAAATGTATTTGGGCTACTATGAGCCTAAAGAACCGTTCCTTTGCAGTATATCGCAAGATCAATCATGTTCAATAAGACATGAAAAATATTGAATCCTCTATTGGTCTGTTAGACACCACAGCGATGAATTTGAATTTTGTATTGTAGTTACTCCTTCAAAAAATGCTTCAGTCCAGCTAGTTTGCCCATACATTTAAGTTTGGGAATTACCTTGTTACTAGCCAATGTATCCTCCATAGGTTGTTTATTTTCTGACGCGTAAAGAACCCCCACCTTATTTGAATCACTAGGAAAAGACATGCTTATTCTTAACAACCTTTTACAAAGAGAAAGTGAAATTCAATTATGAATAACTACTAAGAAGTCCCTTGCTAGCCATCCCTCATGATGCTTCAACACTGAAAGAAACATAACGTTATAATGCTAGTTTTTGAGATTTACACCTGTGAGCAACAGACTTTGTTTTGGACGCTAGAATATCGAGAAAATCAGCATTTTAAGACAACAGAACAACAAAGCAAACATCCTAAAGATGGACACGTTTATTCAAACCTGTATACCTACATACTTTTTAGACACAAAAATTAAATTTTTAGTTTTGAACACTGTGAAGTAGTTCCATCATTATTCAGAAGTTCTCTCTGACATAATTTTAGCACCCTCCTATTGGATAGACTAGACTTAAGACCCTTGCTTATTTTATTGTCCTGGTAAACGTAAAGCTCAGTCTTGTTCAGTGCTTTTCTAAACAGCCGACAGGGTATTGTCTAATATACCACGATCTGGGTGTTACCTGAAGCTGCTTTTTGTTCTTGGAGTCACTGAAGTACAGATGAAAGGTTCTGCTTCTTTCTGGAATGCAAGCTGTTCTGCTGATCTGCAAAGAGTTAGATTAACCATTGCTATGACAGAACAATGTGGCAGATGTCATTCGCTTTGGGCAAAACCGTGTCACAAATCACAAAAAATTGAAGTTTCCTGTGTGAGTGTAAGGCTATTGAAACTCTTTCTGATGTTATCTTCCATGTGTAAAATAGATTAAAATATTGTCAAAAAACATAAAAATATTAGCTCAACGTCATACATGATAAATATCAGTGTTACCTTAATTCCTGCAGTTTGTTCATAGCTGAGCTCAAAATTACAGCACGAGAGATTGGATTGCCTTTGTCTACTTTGTGTACAACAGTCGACAGAGGTTTGGGTCGTGGAACTGCAAATGGCCAAACAATTACGGTAGAATGAGCACCTGTAAGTGACTGTTGCTTACAGTGTAGGCATGTGACTTCTTCGTAAAATTTTTTTTGGCCTGAGTAATTTTGAGCAGATAACTTTTTAGCCATATTATAACCTTGCTCATGGGCTCATGTATCACAGGTGCGTCCATTTTGAGAAAGAGTAATAATAAGGCCCATGCAAAACCCACACAAACCGCATTTCAATCGCAATAAGCGAGCTGCATTTGTGAACTTCTTTCTCTAACCATTGACAAAATGATAATATGAACTTAAAATACCTTAAAATACTTTATACAAGTTTAGTTTCTTTGCAGTAATAGCCCTGCCTATTTCGATCCACAAGCTAGGACACACTCATATCTGAGTTATTTCTCGAACCTTTAACAAGACTCTCCCTATTCAATGAATCCGCCGAGGAAAACAAACTAATCAATCGGAAAGATTGCACAATGCCGTTTCAGTGAAGAACAAAAATAAAGTACGATGATTTGTGTAATGATGTGGTGTCACTCACAATTTTTCAACTGCATACTGCCAGCCCCTCTGTAATTTACTGTTGAGCACGTACTGTCATAGATGCGACTCAAATAACATCATCAACTTGATGATGGAATTACTGAATGTAAATTTTACAAGCATGGATGACCACAATCACTAAATACAGTAAAGAGAAGGTTGTCTCTCACGGCAGACAGCCAAGGAAACCAATTGCCGAAATAGAGGTGACTGACAACAAAAAACAACTGATCTTGTCACCAAAATCCAAGCGATAATCAAATACAGGTGACCAAGTCAACCTCACTCCAAATTAAAACTGGCAGCATGCAGTCTAAATGTTGCAATCTACAACACAAGTGGCCACACGGATCTAGCACCTTATCAATCCAATTAAGTCATAAGTCGGCGCAAGTCATGAGGAGAAATAAATTAAAATTTTCCATAACGTTTGACAAAATGTATACTGTGCGTACTTTCAGTCAAGGTCACATGTTGTTGAGACAATGTCTTTTCAGGTCCAAAGATAAGTTTGCGTTGTACTCTTGGTAAACATCTCAAATAAGCGTCAGCCAGGGCATTTCTCACTTTAGCTCTCTCATCTTGCTCAACCTAAAAATTAATACATCAGTAGAGGTAGATCAGTACTAAATGTAGTATGACTGAAAGCCACATTCAATTCAAGGGTTAAGTAGCAAAGCTGTAGATTTTGCAAAACAAGAAACCAAAACAAGAAACCAAGAATTATCTAAAGATAAAAAAAAAAATAGCTAGGTATTTACAGTTTGTTTCACAACGTTTCGACCGCGTGGTTTCCTTCGGGTGATGAAGTAGACTTGTCATATGTCACCATTGGAAGCATTAAACTGTGCGGATTTCAGTGATCAGTTCTTTTAGCGTTTGGCCATCACTCTGCTCTTCTGTTGTTTGTTGTGTTTCTATATTGTTAGCAAACTTGCTTCTGGAATTTATATTCCCTGACTTCTTAGAATGGCCTGTTTTACCACCGATGTGTATTAGCGATAATCATGGTCAATAAACTGTTCCCTTGGTATGCATGCAAGTGACTAAGACGTCTATGGTATACTGAATGATTCTTTCCTTCATGGGTTTTCCGCTCTCACCGAAATAAACCCGGCCATAATTGCATGGGCTCCCGAATGCGGTCTACGCGTAGTCCCCAAGTTAAAAACAGCGCATATGTTGCAAATTTTTGCGGACACGTTTCTAGCTAAGGTTGTGTTGATGTCGCAATCCACACAAGAACTGACTATATCGTGAGATAAACGCTAAACCAGCTACCATTATCATGTGATAACTAACCAAAACCCTTCCAAGACAATTAAATTTAATACAGATATAATAATATCCCTCTAAAATGCAAGAACGCAACACAAAAAGCTCCTACTATAACAAACCAATTTATCCTTTTTGAGGAGTTCATTTAGCCTGATTCCTTCCACATAACGTCCTTTTTGAAAGTAGTACATCACGAGCAGTTCCTTGGAATGTGGAAATGTTTCTTCTTGAAGAAAATTTGCCAAGAAATCCTTACAAAACGAAAATTATCGCATCAATAGTACATACGCATGAGCCTGAATAAATTGATGGCATTGTACTCATACAAGGTATACAGCAAAAACCTTTTAAACTTAGCATTCAAAATGTTTAAAGGTGGAAGAAGTGCAACATTAAGCATACAATGAAAAATGCGAGTGCCTCCTCCATTTTGACTCAAAGACAAAAATACATGTTCTCCACTCAATTCAAGGTGGCTTCCCTTGATTTATCACAGGCATGAGTCATACAAGTTCTTCTCTGTCTCATCCAGGTTGGAATGATGCCTCACGAACTCAGTCAAAATTGCATACCTTTTCAAAAAGGTTACCGTAGGTGTTGGAAAGAGAAAAAATTGCGAAGGAAAAAACACCAAAATTTCATTCAGTCTTTCCATTCAAAGTCGGGGTGGTGCTCAACTGAGACATCAGTCCGAATCACAGGTAAATGTTCTCTTAATCTGTTTACTATGATGGAGACCTCTTCAGAGCTTTAACTAATTATTTATGGCTTTGGAGGTTGTTAGATTTTTTATCTCGGGAGTACATCTAAACTCCCGGCAAATCTCTGAGAATTTCCCACTCCTTATTATCATGAACAATCTCAATAAACTTGCAATCGTTTAAGCAGTGTAATATTGTACAAGCCATAAACAAACCTCCTCGGTAAACTCTAGAGGGAGCTGTAGGAGTCTGGTCATGTTTTGAGCTATTTAGAAAAAAATTTTAAAAAAGCAGATAACAATCACTTAAATGATATGACTGTAATTGTCAGGAATTATTTCCTTTTCAAAGTCAACTATTACTGTAAAAGGAAACCTGATGGAACTCTTTTTGACGGATCAAAGGGGTAAAAACAAAAACAGTTCTTATTGCGAACTAGGGATGATAGACTAGGAGTCCACGAACCAATCAGAATTCTGATCGGTTCCATCAATAGTCTTTAAGCTAATATTATCTTCATACAAGGACAACAGTTTAACAAGGGGAAACATTTTCTTTTCCGTAAAATATTTTGAAATCCTCTCATTTCAGGACGGTGCATGCTATTATCACTGTGCACATGGGCTGCGCATCATGGGTTCGCGCGTGGGTTAAAAAACTAAGCTCCTGCAATGATCACGCAAGAAACCAACATTTCCCATATTTGTAGCAATTCATTTGCCAGTGAAGGGCTTTGTCCTCTTTATTTTATCGTGACGCCTTTGGTCCAAACCAAACAATAAAACGTAGTGGACAATATGTCCCCATGAACATTTACAAAGGAAAGCTAAACAAGGTATGATGACAAATTAAATGTCCTAAAATAGCTTAGAAAAACGAGCAGTTTACCCTATTTCTGATGACAACACACACAATTAATTGGCTGGGAAACTTAATTTTCCTTCCCTTTCATAAAATGTAACATCGGCACTATTTTCAGGTTTTAAACTTATTCATTGCGGAATGTCGTGTGCCTATCCCAAATTTTCTTTTTTTGATTTTGATAGTCCTTGATAAGATTTATTTTGTTTGCACAGTTACTGACATGGCAAGGTATTGACTTATTTATGCCTATTTTACATTTAAATAATTGACCATTCCAGAGGATGGTTCTAACACACATCAGCTGCTTAATAATCCCATCATTTACTTCATGTCAGAGGCAAAAAGAAAACAATTGGTATACTCACTCTGCTGACAGCTACTGAAGAAATGATAGAGCAACTCTTTGCCTCTTCTCGAATTTTGATGACATTTCTGGAAATCAACAAGCCAGATGTTAAAGGACACAATACGGAAATTTCTGTTCTGCAAGATGATGTGCTCTTTTAAAAAGCATATACAAGGATCAAAATGAGTGTTACATGTAGTCTTACCTGAAAGTGATATGCCTCTATTACTTTTCTAAAAAAGGAAAAAAAGACGTCAACCTCATCCCATTGTGCTTTGTGAATAAGGTTCATTAGGCTCAACTTGGTTCATATATAAGTTGCCTTTGTCAAAACTACTGTCAATTTAAAGTGCATGTCACCCGCAGATTTTTTTATCTGGTTGAGAGTCAATTGTTCATGATATCGAGCCCCGTGTGAAACTTCTTAAGAGGACTTGAAAGGTTTTTCCGTTCGTATTTATGGCCCGAGGTTCCTTATGTTTCAGTAAGGACTGAAAAAAACGAGGTTAGTCAGTTACTTAAATGTTTATTATATCACTGGTTCAACAAGAGAGAGAAGACTACAATTCAAACAAACTTTTGCATTTTGTGAGAGGCGCGGTCAAATACGGCCTGCCAAATCGACAAAACATGGCGCACATACTATCTGAGAAATATGATAACATATTAAAAATATGCAACATAGGCCACATATAATAAATATATATTGTAAAAATTAAATATTCAATACATTAATTAATTAAATATATATATTAATATAATTTAAAAAAAGGCCACAATTCTGTCTCCCACTCAGACCCTCTCTCACTCTACATGAAGATTAAATCAATGTACCAAAAAATAACTGGAGATCTTACCCATTGGTCAATAATGCAGTGATATATAACATGACGTCACTGAACTCCTGAATAGTGGGAAATGTGACCTTCATGTAGTGCAATGCTTTTTGAGGCTCCCCTGAACATAAAATGACAAACACTTTAAAATTAAAGTACATGTATTAACTTGTTTAAAATTCCTCAAAACACCATTCCAGTAAAAGATTAATAAGCACACATGTGTAAGAACACAAATTGGTAATGTAATGTTTTACAGAAATCCTTTTTTCCCCCAAAAAATTGGCATAATTCTGTACATTACCAAAAATTTACTCTCTGTGCCTTGATAACGTATGAATTCTCATTAACAACTGTAGTTGTGGGGCATGTGATTGAAAAGGTCTTAAAGTCACATCACCACAAGAAGAAAATTAAGAACACAGATTTGGCCTTTGTCTCCCAGTCAAATAGTCATGCATCGTGTTTCCTTTTAATCTATGACCAAGCTTAATATATAGATTTAGCCAAGCCTAAAAGCGGACCTCGCATTTCTTTTCCCGCAAGGGCACAACGCCTTGCCCCGGCCAGGACTAGAACCCGGGTCGTCCGACTCGGAGCCCAGTACACTGACCACTGGACTACTGGACAAAGCCGTGGCGTTGGCGTGCACGCGGTACAGTTGACCACGCATGTTTAAAGTAGCACCTTGTACGGTCGTACGGTCGTACATCCTAATTTTTTCGGCTTGATTTTGTATAATTAAGGGGCTACGCTCTGCGAGCTCCGCTATAATTAAGCATTTACAAAGAGTTCCCCCCATTACCATCCAAAGAAAAACAGAGAATGACACAAATGCACAAGCACAGTGATAGGACACGCTAGTCAAAACGAAGTGAGTAAAATTACACCGTAGCTTCCAAAGGGTGTATCTGATGATATGCCTGGTTAAATCTTTTTCAGTCCGGTAGAAAAAAAAATTTTTAGTTCACAATAGCATGCACTTAATTTACTTGAATTGTCCTGTGTTGTCCACCTGGCCACCTCAAAGTCAACCGAAATGCCAGAGAGTTTTTTTGACAAAACTCTTACATGTTGCTTTCTTGTTTGAGACAAAGTGCCTCTTCATTCAGGGGACAACAATGATTAATAACAAAAAAAGAAAATAAAACTTGATAACTTGAAACCTGAGGAAGTGGTTTTGTAGCCTCATTTTTTTGTTTCCACAAATTTGCCTTTAGTTTGTTTCAGTTGCCTCATTCATTTCCATTATTACATTTTGGGTGATTAAACAATTTTGTTCATTTCAGGTTTTTGAGCATGCAGATCCAATTGAATAAAATAATGTATTTTCTAACTGTACTGGATGTATATCTCATGCATAGTCCGTGGTAATTCATTAGATGTGGCTAAAAACAAAACTCCTAAGTTTGAAATTTTACATGTACTTTAGGACACTTTCTCAGATAACTTAACATGCATTATTGCGGTTGCCCTGTAATTGTCACAGCATTGCAATTTTTTACCTTGTGCAAGTAGAGTCCTGATAATAAAACTTCTCTGCCAGGGACCAAGTTCAGTTACTATTACTGGATCAAGTAAGGTTGTCACTGCAGCCTACAATTACAATAATTGCACTTGGTAAGTTGTTGCTCTGGTTAGAGGCTAAAGGATGTCCCAATATGGTCAGTACATAACACCAAGGAAATGCTATTTCTGACGAATGAGCTTGGGTAGAAGGCTGAAATAAACATTTTGTCAGCACGAGACACAGCACGGCCTGGGTACCAGGCCAGTGCATCACGAGGTAGGAAACTAAAGGTATATAAGAAAGCGTAAGCATGTAATAGTCGTCTGGGTCTCTTAATCAACCTTGGAGTCAGAGCTCCATTTAGTTCAATTTTAATGTTATAGTCAGCTAGTTTTGTTCTTGTCAAGCCTCCGTAGGCCTCTGGTCTACACAGATTTCCTGCTTTTTCTGGCCTCTGTTCTAATCATTCTTACATTGTTACTGGTTTCTCAGCTACATCTACTAGATATATCCAATGTTTCTTTGTTTTGTTTTGTTTCTATACATGTCTTTAACATTGTTACTGGTTTCTCAGCTACATCTACTAGATGTATCCAATGTTTCTTTGTTTTGTTTTGTTTCTATACATGTCTTTAACTTAGGCTGTTTCGTATAAGGTGCTTTTCAGTAGTTCTACTTCGGTGACATGTAGATTGGTACCATTGCTCTTAACTATAGACTCCTTACATCATGTTATTTGCATTTCCTTGGTAGCCTTGTTATTTTTTTTTTGGGGGGCAGTTTTTTTAAGCCTAATTGGCATGTTTCGTTTGTATACCTTTACAAGAGGGGACTTTTTGGTTCAAATAGAGGACTCTCCATCCTAACTAGCATTTGTACGCCAGGTTTACGCAATTCTAAGATTCATCAGCCCAACTGGCATGTATGATTTGAACATATGAGAATTCTGTAGTGTACTTCTCAGCCTAACTGGCAGTCTTATGAAAAGCTTGTTGGATTGTAAGTTTGTTAGCCTATCTGGCCTGTACGATTTGTACATGTGTACATATTTGGGATTTTGGTTCAAAGTAGTGGACTTCCCAGCCTAACTGGTAGTCTTATGCAAAGCTTGTTGGAATTGTAAGTTTGTTAGCCTATCTGGCCTTACGATTTGTACATGTGTACATATTTGGGATTTTGGTTCAAAGTAGTGGACTTCTCAGCCTAACTGGCAGTCTTATGCAAAGCTTGTTGGATTGCAAGTTTATTAGCCTATCTGGCCTTACGATTTGTACATGTGTACAGATTTGGGATTTTGGTAGTAGTGGACTTCCCAGCCTAACTGGCAGTTTTATGCTAAGTTTGTTGGAATTGTAAGTTTGTTACTCTAATGGCATGTGTGATTAGTACACGTGAGTATATGAGAGATTTTGGTCCAAAGTAATGGACTTCCAAGCCTAACTGATAGTTTTACGTTAAGTTTGTTTCATTTTCAATCAATCATGCCTACCTGGCATGATTGATTGTACTTGTAGTTATAGTTTTAGATTTTAGTTCACAGTAGTGGATTTCTCAGCTTAGCTGGCAGTCGTATGGAAAGATTGTGCAGATAACAGCCAGTTTTGCATGGACATCATGTTAGTAGCTGTGGTAGCATGTTGTACCTCTTTAGGACGAACTGTCAAAGTTCACTCTCGACAATTTACACACTTGTTCACATAAGCTCTTGCTGACATTGTAATGTCATACAGGCCTTCCCCAAATAAACTTATTTGTCAACAAGCTTTGCTGTTTACGTGCTGTTTAGTGCAGACTAAATTTAGATATACAGTGGAACTTCGTTGATATGATCACCAATGGGCCAAAACAAATTGACCCTATTAATGGGGTGGCTGTGTATCACCAGGGCAGGGTGAAATTTCTGAATTGCTTTGCAAGTTACCTTAGCGGATGTTAGTGTCAAGATTCATTCCCTTTGTCAGGGTTTTGATGAAAAAGGGAGGAGTTCTGTATACTTATTTTTTAAAAAAACCGGCTTTTTGAGTAAAAAATGACGGAGTTTGATAAAATCAACATGTCATGGTTGGTTTGGTTTTCGAGATTTAACACTAGTATGCGTATCAAAAGGGTGAAATTATAAAGAACTGTACTGTTTGGGATTTTAAAATGTGGCCGTTGGCCATGTTAATGGTGACCGAATTAACAAGATTTTTTTCAGCACGAAAATGTACAGGCCACTTTGCAGGGCCATAAAAGTGTCTGTAATAAAAAGGTGACTGCATTGCTGAATTGGCCGTAAGGCAGGGTTCCACTGTACAGTGTCATGTCAGATTTTTTCCTCAGCTCCAAAACTTCCAAGAAGATGATTATTTAATTATTTTTTAAAAGGTCACCAGGAATTTTCATTAGGCTTGATAAACTTCTTAATTGAATTGAGATTGATTTTCCAATGACAAAAATCGTGCTTTCCAGAATAGTTTTTACTTGCCTGACAACCCACTGCATGTGGATCAGACAATCTCTCATTGATATTGTCAAATTTAAAAATCAACACTTATGTGTACACTGCAAAGAAGCAGAACGAGATAAATCTTTACCTCAAAGTCTTGGTGATCAAGAAGCCAAAATCCTTGAATGAGTTTGATCAAATCCTCTGACATGCTGAATGCTTTGGCAAATTTGGTGGCCACCTGATACCCATACAAAAAAGAAAAAAAATGTTTTATTGATAACATACGATCACTGTTATCATTCTATAAGGACCCTCATCGTGCTGACATGGCATTGCAAATAATTATGATTACATTCACTAAATCTGTAAACCAGAATAGCATCAAACCATGTCAAAAATAGGTATATCCAAGTATTTACAAACAAAGGGCATACAGTGTACGTATAATTCTATGGTAAAGAAAATCTTCAAATGCAAAAAAAAAAAGAAAATTGTACCTCGTTACTTTGCAGTTCAGTATCCAGAAAACATAAGTCAAGCAACAGATAGAATACCTAAAAGCAGTTAAAGAATTACATACATTCATGTACAGATTAACTGTTGTAACAAATGTACAGTGAAGCCAAAATAACTACTTATTAACTAAAACATTTACAGTATAATCAAAACATTATTATATAAACCAAGATTCCTCACAAATAGGAGTGTTTAATGTCTTAGTATATGCGAGAAATTGCTTGACAATAGCAAGGTGCTGCTGCAAATACAGAAAAAATGAGGCTGAATCAAATAAACAAGTGATTTATTCATTTCCACAGCCAAAAGTGATTTAAGTTAAGGAAAGTCATTTCCAAGTTATACATGAAGGATACAATGGCATGTTTCCATTTAGGATGCACCTTTTCAAGAAGGTAAAGACTGCACACACTCTAAAAAGAAAATTTTTCAAAACTCTAACATAACTGCAGGTAAGAAAATAAATACAAAAATCAAACTAAGGAACGTAAAAAGACCCATTTAACAGTAAAAGCAGGCTTATCATTGTTGCACAGAAATTTTCAGCCATATTTTGGTGACTTTTTGGCTGCTCTGCCTAATACAGTATTAGGCAACAGGTGTATGTGTAACTTTGTACCCTGTAGTTTTCCCAAATGAATAACAAGTTTAAAACAGATTTCGTTGCTTAACACCATGATAAGGGCTCATAATAGATGTTTACTTATTTTAAGTTTCAAGTTTCAAGGCAATTGTTCCTACAAACTAAAAAACTGACATCTGCAAACACATCATTAAATCTTAAATGGGAGAATTCTTGACACCAAATCACATCAAGCTTTAGCCACAGAAAGGTGAACATTTAGAGTTAAAGGTATGTGCCTCTTCCCAAAATGCCTTCAATGTCAGACATTTATAAATAGTGTTTATACTTAAACATATATATATATATATATATATATATATAAATATTATGAGAGGAAAAAAGGACGCAACATTTTTGCGTCCTTTTTTCCTCTCATAATATTTATTCTGCTCTGCTTCAATGTATTGAGCACTGTTCCACGCGAAAATCGACTTGCAGACTTCCTATATATATATATATACTTGTATACAGATTAAGAAATGAATATGAAAGCAATATTCAAAGTAATGAACACTACTTAAGCAGCATTGAAAATAAGGCCTGAAAAAAATCAAGGCCTGTACAGGATTTGAACTTATGACTTCTGCAATACTGGTGGGGTGCTCTGCCACCTAGGAGCTGGTCGTTATGTTGGTTTGCAATTTGTCATTATGAACCAACATAATGACCAGCTCCCATTTGGCTTGTTAGCTCAGTTGGTAGAGCAATGCATCGGTATTGAAGAGGTCATGGGTTCAAATCTCATACAGGCCTGAATTTTTTTCAGGCCTTGTTTTCAGTACTGCTTGAGTAGTGTTCGTTACTGCCAAGATCTCTTTCTTACTCAGAAGAATTTCTGGAGCATACTTCTCTTTTAATGACCAATCATGCTCTATTGATTACCAAAAGTGCCCATGATAAAGAAAATAATGCCTTCTGTAAAGGCCACTCGGCAAACAGAAATTTTGCCCCAAATTCAGACAAAGATATGTACACTTTCTATGATAGGAACATACATGTAAACTGCTAGGTGGGTACTGCTGGCTACCTCCCTTAGATATCCACTGACTCACTCCTTGACAGCCAAGTTGGTTAATGACTTTGTCTACCATCAAGCCCACTGAGCCAGGGTGACTATGACATAATAGCAAAATTATTCTGACAGAATAACAAGAATGAGGTATAGAAGCTGAAAAGGAACAATTAAAAAATATTTTGCAAATCTGAAAACATATTTAGAATCAACATCTTTTAGACAAATTGCTTTTAAAAAGTTTGTCAAATCAAGAAATAAATTTCAAAGCCTGGTTTAATTCATAGATCCACAAATAACTTTCATGAAAATCAAAAATGGTTTACCATGCCAAAAATCTTTTAAAAATCCAGAAAATTTTTGCAAATCGAGAAAAATATTTTGTCACGTAACACTAGTGCCAGTAGTCAGCACTTTGTCAAAATACAGCACAGAGAAAAAAATTTCTCCTTGCTATTGCCTGAGGGAATATTTCTATTAAAAAAAACAATTATATTTACAAATACTTATACTCCAGTATATTGTTGTTTTATTTTTTAATTGTTTTCTTGTGTAAAGCTGCAATTTTTAAAAACTGGATCATTGGATAATGCAAATCAAGAGATTTCGTTGACTAAGCCATCATAGGTTATGAGCTACTATACCAATCATGGTAACGGTTTTATTATTTTGGGGCGTTTGTAATAAAAGAATAATTCCATTTTTTCTTGTCGGATATGAGATGATTATCATCTCACATGCAATGTTGGCTTGTGGAATAATTGTTTAACCCTTAAACTCCCATGAGTGACCAAGGCAGAATTTCTCCTAATAATATCAATACAATATCAATCAGATAAGTGAAGAGAATAAAAAAATATATAAACTTGAAAATAATTAGTTGATCCAATACTAAATTCTTAGAACTAACATTCTAAGAATTTTATAGTTGATAGTAAGGAGAATTACAAATTTGAACTGGGAGTTAAAGGGTTAATAACTAACCATTAGCTGACAATAATTATATAGAGTTGAACATGGTAGCAGGAATTATCAAGCTGACATTTGTAGTTATTTACATTTATGCAAAATCTTTTGGTGGAAAACACAAGCAGAACCCTAAACTGTGCTATCAAGCAGAAGCTGTTTCCAAAATCCTACACTTACTATGTGCTTAGAAGTAAATGTCTGTATATTGACTGTGTCACATCACTGTTCTATGAGTGCTGGCACATGTCACCTTTTAAGTGTTCTGTACATAACTCCACATGGAGGTCTTTGTTTCAGTCCATTTCAATCACACATAAAGGATATACTGTGTTTATCCTCTTATAAGCTAAGCTTGGCTATGAGGTGAGACCCTCAAACTTGCAAGACTTAGTGATGGACTAAGCTCATTGACTAAAATCCTGAAAACTCTCAAATATAAGTCAAGACCCAACTTTCTTGTCTCATGTCAATTCCAATGAAAATTCAGCAGAGATTCAGTTTCAATTCTTTAGTCATTGAAATTGACATAAAGTCCTAGCTTGATATCTTCACCAGAGTTTCTTTGTTCATCTGTGCAAGCCAAAGCATTTTAGAGTCACAGGAATTGGAGGATGTATGCTTTTCTAAAACTGATCTGGTCATAAGTAAGAGATGTCTGTGAGGATTTTTAATTTCCTAGAGATTATTTTGAGAAAAACTATCAAAACCTCTCAGCTCATTCCTTGTAGGAAAAAAAAGAGTTAAAAAACAGCTCAGCTTGTACAGTGTAGGCAAACAAACATGGTTGTCGTTGTGTAAATACTTGTCTAAAAGTATTTGGTAATGAAAACAGTTCTTGCCTGTTCAAATTTTTGGCATTCTTGTAACCGTTCACAAAAAGGCTATTTTTACTAACTTGAAATTCCAGTATTAAGAAATAAGATAATGTTTTCTGGAAAGACTACAGAGACTTATCATTGAATCCACAAAGGTATCTCAGAAATTGCTGCAAACTAGTTCCTGAGTTGAATATAAATTCAAACATTCTCAGAGACTACTGTGTAAAAAAAGTGTAGTTACTGTTTAACCCAGTGATGAAAGATGTACGTACCTACTACAAAGGTTTTCCAAGTCTTTACGTCTGCTTTCACATGCTCTAGAAAGAGGCACAGCAGGGTAACAGTGTCCTCTGTATAAAAGTGATAATAATCTTTTACTATCTGTAAAGCTCCAAACCAAGTATGTGAGCCATCAAACCTTTCCAGTCTATTCTACCACTCCACAAATTGGCTTTCCTACATTACATGAGATCATCTATCTTAAAAAAAAAGGCTATCCTTATTCTAGTTCAGAAGGTTCTTTAACCTGCATGCATGTTTCCATTAAAAAACTTAAAATCACTTTCTTGTAGAGATAGATCTCACAGTGAAAATGCACTGAAGTCACAACCTTCTAACAAATATACAACATCACAGCCTATTATGTAACCAACTACTAATTAAGGGAAATTGTCTATTTTCTGCACCTTTTACTTCCTGTAATTGAACCCTCTAAAAAGTAAGGAAGAAAAAAAACAACATAAACAAAAGACAAGAGGAAGATAAAATAAAGTCTAGTTAGTTCAAACTTTAGGTCTTCAATCAAAGCATGTGGCCCATATGTAGTAGGCAATCATTTAATCGCAATGGTTCTCTAACTTCATCTTCCAGTAGGAAGACTGTATCAAAAACATCAGCTGGTGACAAAATCTTAACAATGATTGAAAGCTTATCAAAACAGCCTGTCACCAGACAAATATCTGTGCTGTAGTCAATTAATCAATGGTTTTCTTCTTTAGCCACCACCCTAGTCTAAATATTCTAACCTGATTGTTCAGGTAATAAGCCTTGTCCAATGAGCCAAAGGACAACTTTAAGATACTGAAATAAATATAAAAAATTTAAGCCAACATATAAACAACAGCCTTGTGAAACATAAGAGAGTTTTCAAGATTTGTAAAAGGTGACTTACCATAATTACTTTTAAAAGACAATAATCACTTGGATTCATAATTATTAAACCCTGTATCTTCAGGATAGAACAGGTGCTAGATAATTTTATCTTTTAAAATCTTCTTAAAAGTTTGATGATGGGATGATGATGATAATGATAACGATAATGATAATGACAATGGTTCATTAGCATATCCATCAGAGGGGTGGCTCTTCTACGCTACAAACTAACTACCGACTAGTTAAAAATCTATCACTATTACAAAATTGTGCATACTGCATAATTAATTTTATATATAAGAATTATCTAAGGCTTCTATTTAAGGATTAACTTACATATTTACAAAGTGACTATGACTAACTAATATAATTATATACAAATACTAGCTAAGGCATTTAACAGTGACCATCAGCTTTTGTACTTAATATGGCTGATTATTCTTGCAGGTGTATTGCCACTTTTGCTTGTGAAAGTTTTGGTGTGAAAGTTGTGTTGTGGTGTGGTGTTCACTTGTGAAAGTTGTGGTGTACCATGGTATAACTAAATTGAGTACTGATGAGGATCACAAAGTGTGCTGGTGAACACACACCTCCAAGGGGAGATATAGAGGCTATTTTTCACGATTCAGTGCCTTGTAAGTAAGTTTGCACAAGTTTCAGTTTGTGTTTTGTTTGACAGGCAGCCAGCCCAATTTCAAGATATCTGACAAGTCTGCATACTCACACGTGACCAAACTGGCAGCTGCTAACTGGACATGCTGCAGCTGATCAATCAATAATTTGGCACTTGATGAAATAAAACATCATTATAACTAATTCTTGACAGAACAAGACATTCAGCCAATTATTTTCTTGCATGGAAGGGTGCAAGATGCTTCATTTTTCTGAGTACAGCAAGCATACCATAACATGTGAATGTTTTAGACAGAATGTTGCGGTTCCATTTTAAGTGCTCATGTAGCTCTGATCCAAGGAGTTTGGCTGGCTTTACCCTCTCTAGATTAATTCCATTTGCATTGAGATGCAACTGATAATCCTGGAGACTGTGAACACTGGCAAGCTTTTCAGTTGAGAACATTATTACTTTCATTTTTGTTGAGGTTTAGGCTCAGGTTGGATTCAGCTGACCAGGTAGAAAGCATGTCAAGGGCACATGGGAGTTGCTTTTCACAGGACATCAAGTCAGAGGGTCTTGCATGATTATATATGGTAGTGTCATCTGCGTACTGGTATGACTTCACAGGTCTAAGGCAGTCAGATAAATCATTAATGTACAGATTGAATAGCACCAGCCCCAAAATGGAACCTTGTGGGATGCAGCATGCTACTTCAATGGTTTCAGAGGCTTTCTCATCAATAAAACAAACTGTTTCCTATTGGTCAAGTAGCTGGTTATCCTCTTAAATAGGACTTGGAGAATCCAAGATTATGGTGCTTCATAAGAACTGTCTCATACCAGACTGTGTCAAATGCCTTTGAAAAGTTGGCTAGGACGGCCATAGTAACCTTGCCCCACTTCAAAGCTTTCACAATGTCATCCCTCATAGCCAGAAGCACAGTGGTGGTATTGTGTCCCTTTTTGTACCCACTCAAAGTGTCTTTAAGGACTGCCATGTTGTGACAGAAAATTTGTCATCTGATGTAAGACAAGACATTCGTAGACTTTTGATGACAACAGTAAAATAGGCCTGAGGTAGTTGTTTGATTTCCACTCCTTTGTCTTTGGAATGGCAGTGAACTTCTATTGCAATAGCTTATTGTATGGTACTTCAGAATATCAAATTAACAAATTGCAACGTGTTCAACACATGTGTGCTAGATTAATATGCAACGAAAGTAAATATTGTCACATTAGTCCTTTGTTGATGGGGTTGCACTGGTTACCTATTAAGTTAAGAATTGAATTTAAGATCATATTAATTGTTTTTAAGATTTTTAAGGGTTTAGCACAGTCTTATCTAAGTTATTTAATTACACGCAAGCCCAATTCAAGATATAATTTAAGGAATTCCAGTGATAAGACCGTAGTCAGTTATCCTAGTTTTAAGTCTAAGGCAACACTTGGTGACCGAGCATTTATGTTTGCAGCACCTAAGCTATGGAATAATTTACCAAGGGATATAAGAGAATCTAGTTCTATTAATAGTTTTAAATCGAAGCTAAAGACATTTCTTTTCAAGAAAGCATTTTATAATTGATAAAGTTTTTATAGTTATTTATTCATTGATAAAGTTTTAAATAGAACATTTTAAGTAATAATTAGTTATATGTTATATATCTTATTTATTATGAATTGCATTTAATTGTTATTTTGTACTCCAATTATCATCATTATCATTATTTTTATTTCATCATTACTTTATTGTAATTATTATGTTGCGGTGCATTTGAATATATATACATAGAATTTGCACCTTAGAAGTCAATAAATTATCATTATTATTATTATTATTATTAGTTCAAATCTGTCGTTGTATGGCAATATGAGGTCAGAACAATAAATGGCTCCAAGCAAAACTCTGCTGTGTCTGTTGCTCCCCAGGATCTCCATCCACAGGTATTCCAGATTAGGGTATCACTTTTCCAGATCAGTATGTCTGTTAAACTTGTTGATTCCTTGATATATATGCCAATGCCCCCTCTCCTGGTGTTGTCCCCGCTCTTAAAGGCATGAATGAAGCTGAGGATGGTAACGTGTTGGAACAACAACTTGCTGTTTTTAAGCCAAGTCTCACTCATTGTAATAACATTAAGGGGGTAATGGTTGACAGTTAACAGCAGGTTGTTGAATATAGTCCCTTCACTGAGTACTGATGTGCATGACTCGCGAATTCTTACTGTTGTTTTTTAAAGTGTTGAGGTGCAGGTTTTCTATAGCCTCAGTGTCATCACTAAATGTCTCTGATATGTCTAATATATTTTGGCTGTAGTAGGGTGATACTGAAATAAGGTACTTGGAACATGTCCATTCATTTGGCAGAGATGAAATGAGGTGTTTAGTGTTACCCACTCCAGCACAGTGGGTGTGAGTGAGATCCATCAATTTGATGCAAAATAAATGTTTTTGATTTCTTTGAACGCACTTATTACACTGTAGACAGACAAGTGCTTTAGTACAAGGATGTGTCCATTCACTCTTGACTGTTGACCCAGGATTCTCAGATATATCTTCAGCTCTCAATCAAAGTTGAAAAGTGGCAATGCTGTTTGAATAATATGGGATTTGTGACTTGGTTCTGTGGTGTTTACATGTATTTTTCAGACACTTCAACTTCAGTTTGGTTATGCAGATGATAGTAATAAAGTCACTCAATTGTCAGTCTTGACATCAACTGCTGTGATTTCGAAGTTCAGTTCTTCTGAGGGGCGGCCTTCCATTAGAGCAGATAACATGTATATGCAAAAACAATGTGGAATAGTTACTGCTTCTGACAGAAAGGAGCAATTCATTATAAAAAGGTGTAGTACTTGTAGCTTTTGTCAAGACCCTGGGTATGATTAGATTGACCATTATTCCAAAGCAGCATCCAACACATTCTTACAAGGTGTTAAGGTTGAAAAGATACTTGTTAACTCTCCAGGGATGTGTTGATCAAGCAGCATTCTTATGCAATTGCCTAAATGAACTTGATTTTCAAAAGCAAATCCACACCTATTTTCAGCCTGATAAAGTCCAGCATTGTTGAAATCCAGAGATTGCTTCTTGTGTTAGTCTGACCTCTTATGCATGTGTGTTTGCTGTTCTTCATGGTTAAGTGACAATCAAAGCAGACAAAAATGACCAAGAACGAAGAGCACAGAGTCCCCCTGCCTCATGTCATGACTCACATCAGCAATTCCTGGATACACCATATTTCAGCAAATTGATTATTGCACAAACTATTTTCATTTCAAACAATATGTTATCAATGAAAAAAATTTTGACAGTCAACTCAATTTGCAGCCTATCAGAGTCTGCCAGGGAGTCTGCCAGGAAGTGATCAACAAGCAGTCACATTAGTACGAGAACAGTGGCCACTGTGATGTTGTCTCACTTTTGCAGCCTGCTTCTGATTGGCAAAAAATTAGGAACTGACATTGTGCAGGTGGCATGGGTTTGATCAGTAGGCTTCAAAATACTCCAGCATTCCTGCAAATTCACTTTATTGAAGCAAACCCATGGAGTCAGGTTTGGTGCTTCCACCACCAAGATTAAGAACAGTTTGAAGCCTATTTGTGATTACATTCTATTACCTATATATGTTGCACTCTGATTGGCTGCCCTACTGGCTATCTTTTCAGTAATAGATAGTGAGTGGCTAAGTATTGTGTGGTTGTGAACAAAATAAAATTAAAACATGAGCCTGACTTGTTGTTAAGTTTTGATTATCTAATAGACATTTTTTCTCAGACAATTAGATAAATCACCTGAATTGAATTATGTGTGATAGTTGATTTGGACTTCTCCCTTGTCAACCAATAGGCAATCGAAAACTCAACTTCAGAATTTATTTGTGAAATATCAGACAGTAGAAAATTGGAGAAAAGCTCTTCAATAAAATCACAGTGCTGTGTTGGTATCTGAAAATCACAATTAGTTTGTAGTATATGGGTGAAGACCATACAGTCATGAAAACTTCCAGATGGTAAAATTGGACTTCAAGGGCACTTTTTCCTTATCTAATGTACCATTGTAAATGCACAACTGTGGGTGTAGTATGGAATACTTACCAGTGCAAGAGTTCCAACAACACTGTATCTTGCTTCCAAGTCCTTCAAACCTTCAATAACAAAGTATGGAGTTCCAAGTGTAATTAAAAGATTAAAATTAGAGCCAATTTATTGTCCAATCAATAAAGAAAGACACTTCTTTTCAGTAGTGGTTCCTGAACTCCTCTATCAAACAACTTCCACTTCACCACTCAGAAAGGAATCTACAGTATGCTGTCACTTGGCAACATGTTCTTATAGAAGTTAAGAATCCTTACCCTGATAGGTAGTTGGAGCTGACTTGGTTATCAGAGCCTGGAATACAGTTGTTAAATGGGCCAGCTGCACCTTCTGATTGTCTAACATTAAAAGCATCTGCTCATCAGGTGTGCCACCTCCTCCATCAAACAGTGGAACACCTTCAACAAAGTAACTTCACTGTTAGTTATTACATTAACTAACTTGGTGTTATTAGTTGATCAGTTGTCAAGGGCTATTGTCAGTAGGAGTATTTGACTGTTCAGCTTCCATTTGCTTGCACCCTTTTACACAGTTTGGCAAAAGTTCTGAGGGCAATTGGCTTTAGTAATCCACTCAAAATTTTCATTAAGCAGATTCCTTTAGTTAGCAAAAGATCAAGCCTGACTTCTGACCACTAATTAAAAATTACCTACATGTATTACTTGGTTCAAACAAGACAAGATGAATTTTTTTTTTAAACAAATAGCATAAGGGTAAACTACAAAAAATCTGGACAACCTTCCCAATTTTTCCTAATAAAAGGGAAATTCACTATTCTTACAAAGCTGATCTAACTGGTCTTTTATGTCCACAACACGGTCCCATGCCCAATCCAGTATCAACTTCAAACTGCAGCCTGCATGAGTCACATCTGAAATCAATTCAAATAAGGCACCTAGTTTTTTTTAAGAAAAAAAATTTTTTAATACAAACAAAGTGTGTCAGGCTTTAAACTGAATAAAATGGCTACTTGGTGAGTGAAATATCATGTTGGCTACTGAACGAAATGGCACAGCATTGAGTGTAATAATGGCAAGCAAGTGTCTCAAATTTTGGTTATTCATAAGTGGAATAAAGAGCTATAAAGTAAATAAATGAAGAGATCAAGGCAATGAAGTTCATGGCTATGAAGTTGCAGGATAAGCAAGCAGAATGGTTAGCTGAGAGAGGAATGAATTGACATGTGAGTGCAATGTTGTAAGATGGGTGGAAAGCCTAGAAGTATCCAACTACATTCACCATCTTAACAGAAGTAAAAAAGACTTGTTAAAAAAGACTGGTTCTTAGTGCTGCATTCCTTGAAAATCTTTCTGTTGCCATAAAGTTGAAAAATCTGGGGATAAAAAAGGCCTTTCTAAGATCAGATAAAGCAGCTTGCCACCACAATAGTAAGATAGTGCCCACCCTGCAAGGGCTCAGACATTGAAAGGGAACTGAACTCATGAGGTATGATTACTCTGAGTCCCAGGCTGGAGAAGATATGCATGAGAGATTTCTGTGTTGTTTAAAAACGTCAAACAGAAGATACTGCACTGAAGGTCATGTTGTTGTTTGGTTCTGAAATGTGCATACAGGTTTGGATAACTTAGGCTCTTTAAACTCAGGATATAAGATAACTTAAACCATTTTTTTAAAAGAGTTTCTCAATAAAACATCAACAGAATGCTAATCAATATGATATTCAATACATTGTAGTTCACCTCTTTCATCGCAGGACAATAATTTGCCAAATTTAAACTGTTTAAAATGTTTAGAGTGTCAATTGGTGTGTTCTAAAAGTTCTGTCCCATTACATTTCATTTCAAAGTGGTCAAAATCTAAGACTTATTAAGCTACTAGCAAATACTGTAAGTTTGATGCACAAACTCTGATCATTTTATATCATAACATAAATGGAGCTTGCTCAACATACTAATTTGAATAATTTGGCTGTCATGCTAGCAAAGTAAGCAGCAGTTTGAATTCACTACAGCAAAGGAAATTAATAAGTGCCTGATACATATATCTGCTAATTTCATCCTTCTGTGGGTTGGATGGTCACTCACTTTTGACTTTTCTTCAATCTAAGTTTACAATTTAGATGCACGTCAGAGGACAGAAAGTACACATTTTCATGAGCACTATACTTTGGATTTCGTTACTACTTAAAAACAGCTCTGTTCAAGTGTACACTTGATCAAGTTATGGAAGGGAAAAACCTTTTGACTTAGGCTAAGGGAGTCAATTCAGCTCCAAAACAAGATAAAACAACTGAGAACTTTAGGAGGAAAATTGATGTCACTGGCGAAAATTCTCAACTACTCAATCTTGCTATTTCAGATTTCATTTATCTCCCTCATGTTTGCCTCCTGATGACTTAAATTTACCATAAAGTAGTAACATCAACATGGAAAAAGAAAAATTGGAAAAAAAAGAGGAAATAAAAAGTAAAAAAATGGAGTACACAGAATTGTCTCAATTTGTCACTAGAATTGGATCTCTAGTCCAGACAAACTACATTGGCAGTTTTACCACTGAATTCCCAATTTATGTGCAAAGAAAAATTAATAAGAGAGGGAGTTTTTCTTCTGTTGCTGTTTTTGGCTGAAAATTTTTAGACATTACCACTCAATATCAGTTTGCCAAGTACATTGACACATGCCCTGCACTCTAAAATGGCAATCTCTGAACTTTGTGCATTAAATTATCTTTGGTAGTCAGTAAATAAAACCACAGTGGTTTCTGAAAATACGTTAAAATAAAACTATTAGTCGAGCTCTCAATAATCAAAGCTGAAAAAAGCCCTTTTTTGACCTCTTGCAACAACAAAAATTTGCCTAAAAGTTGACAAGCCTGCCCCTTGTAATGTACTATATGCTACAAAAACTTTTGTACTCCAAAACTGTGAGATATTTGAGGGGTTTGAAAAGCATTTTAAATTTGATATCTGTTCATTCAGAGGTTCGCCATTGGTCAAAGTACTCTTTCTTTCTTTGGTGATGTTTCTCAAGTTCAGACCAAATAATAAAAACTCTGATTGACATCTTCTACTATCTAAAGATGTTTAAAAGCATTAAAAAAAAATATATATATATATATATATATATATATTATGTGGATTCCTGATGACTATGAACTCTACAAATCCTGCTAGAAAACAAGAAAGAATACTGAAAAGTGTGGAGCTCTCTTCTGAACATTTCCCTGGTCACTTTTGAAATCCTAAACACCATTAGAAGGCAAAATGTGAATAAATGTGAATGAGATGACCAATATTTATATGTACCGTAATTTCCGGTCGTTTACCTGCATGGCCAATTATTGCATACGGTGAAAAAAAGAGATAACAGATTACCCGCACTGATGGATAACCCGCACGTTGTTATACAACTTTTTTGGTGGCGAAAACGTGACATTAAGGCGATACATTTCAGTCTTTCAATTCAGACACGCGCACAATTCTTTGTCAATATTAGCTTATACTTTATTGATAAAATTATACAGTAAAAACACTGGCGACCCATACCCAAATCTTAACATTTCATACTTGACAGAATGTGAGTTCGTGGCCACATTTTGTGCAAGCGATTGTTCAGCACCATGTTGATTTGTCGAAAGAAAGCTGGGGCAAGTGTTAAAACTTGAATGATAAGTAAGTTCTGTTCAAAATCCATTAAAATCTTCATCCTCTGTGTCACTGTTAAATAAGTCCATTAACTGAGCATCGAGTACAGAATCCAGAATTGGAGTAAATGTTATTTGTTTGTCGTCACGGATGTTGGATGTCTGAGATGCATCATCGTCAGTGCCACTTGTTATTCCTGCTTTTCTAAAACCATTCTTGATGGACAAAAATTTTACTGCTTCTCAAGCTCGCACAACCCAGTCGCAGACTTTGGCATGGGTGGCCCTCCTCATTTTTCTTGTTTCAGTAAAGGTATGGATTCCCTCTGACATCCACTTGCCACGTGCCAATAAAAATTTGTTTGTCATGCAACTAATTATGCGTGAAATAAACTCAAGTTGGCATCAGGTTTTCGTGCTGCTTTGTGGCACTTTTATTACAATAAAATTCATTTGAGAGGTGGAAACACAGGTAGGGGATAAATTTTTTCAATTCAACTTCCAGAAGAATTTAAAACTGTCATGTAACCCGCACCTCCCTATTACCCGCAGTGGTGCACGTTTAATGCAAAATCAACAGATTACCTGCGGGTTAATGACTGGAAATTATGGTAGGAAGGGATACATTGAGAATCCAGTATTATGCAATATTATTGAAGTAAATGACTGATTACAGCTTGATGTCACCCAAGAAGATGATAGTGACAGTGTTAGATTTTCATGAATAGGAATCACTGAAACTGCGAGACAAATTATTATAATAACCACAGGTTTGGAGTATTTCATAGCCCTAATTTCTTCATGCCAAGAAATGAACTTAAATCAGTTATTCAACTTACTTCCTGTCCCCAGTTTCTGAATGCATAATGTGATGAAAGTCACCAAGCCATGCTCTAAGGCAACTGAAAGAAGAGCCTCGTAGTGAAACTGAAAAAAATCAACCAACATATGTAAATGTGCCAGGCTCTACACACCCTTGAGCTTCTCTACCAAACCTTCAAATATGACTCCACAGAACCTTTGGGAAAGAAACCCATCATGCCAAAAAATTAGTCCATAGGCTTATTTGATTGTTTTAATGCTATGCCACTCTTAACCTTGGAAAATGGCTTCTTTTAATTTCAGGCTCAAATTGATACCCCCTACCCCCTGAAACTTAGGAACTGAATTACAGGAAATATAGTTAGAGTATGTTGAGAAGTACAATGACTGAGATCAACAGTCACCATCATCAGAGTCAAGTAACTGATGATGACCTAACTAATGTTTACACATCAAGTGATCTGGTTTTATGTGGGATGCCTGTGGCAGACCATGTTAAAACTTTTGCTTGAAATCATGGAAATTAGCCACATACTTGTGCTGCCCAATAAATTTGAGCCCTGTTTACTGGTGTTAGAACTTGGATAGGTAATCACAAATAATATTTCATATTGTTGACTTTTTTTTGCATTGTCTTCATTTTATGATTTCAGTGGAAATCCCACAAACTTGAACTCCCAAAGGGAAACAAAAAAAATAGTTAGAGTTAGCTGATGGTAAATGACTGAGAAATGGGTTCAAGGGAAATCAGATCTTGCTTGAGTTACTAAGGGGGGGGGGGGGTGTTAAGTTCACTGAGTTCAAGTTAGCAGGGTGCTACTGTATTTCCCATGTAAAACCAGAGTGACAGTAGATAACAACCAGAAAGCCCATGAAGTACAAAAACCATCATAATTATCTAACTAAATAATGCTTACAGTCCTATCCTGTGGCTTGGAAAGGTCAAAATTTCTTGGGAGAAGACCAGCAACATAGCATGTATTGAAGTACTCATGAGCATCAGAGAGGCAACTGAATCCCTGCGTGCTTATGTTAGCAAGAATCTAAACAAAAATATATAGAGTGCATGAGAACTTTAGATTGGAATTTCAGCAAAAATAGGATTTGCCAAAGAGGATGTTACAAACACCATGATTTTCATTTTTTCTGTTTTTTTTTTCTTTTCTTCACACTTATACATGTGTTGAAATATCTGTGGGAGTAGCCACTGTTTATGCATTGTGAGTTGTGGGCACCAGGTTGTGGGTAGCACTAGATTGGCAATGAGTTCTTAGTGAGGCAACAATGAGCTCTGATCTGAGTTAAACTATTTTATACCATTTACAACAGTTGAAACTTTGTTCCTCAGCAATTGCTCGCTGCATCTGTTTTACCCTGAGAGATCAATTGGTTTCTCCTATGCTAAACAAGAGGGACCTGGTGTAGGAGAACTTGACCAAGAGGCTTACAGGGTAGTTGCCTTTCAGTGTCATAGAAAAATTGTCAAATGTGAATTGACATTTAATTCTGTGCTTGAGATTGTAATCAGTTTTTCTTTAATAACCTCAATGAGCGGTATCCAGTCAAGTCGCCAACAGTTTGACCCACCAACACCAACTTGCTGACATATGAAATGGAGTAGAGATGTCTGTGAGTTGGTCTTCAATCCAGTACAACTAGTTAGAAGTTAAACATATAGAAAAGTAAAAGATCTTTAGTGAAAAACAATTTCTTTTCTTCCAAAAAAGTTTATAAGGATCTCATGACAAATAAAGCAAGGTGAACATCGCCAATGACTGTGAAAGCTTCAGACGTGAACAAGTTATTGTGTGACAACAACACTGTAAAGAATCATCATGTCAATTGGTCAGATTTTTGAAAAAAAACTTGGCTTTCTAGATAAGATCTTCAGTAAAAAAAATTATCTTTATTTCCAACAAAGTTTATAAGGATCTCAAGGTGATTAAAGCAAGGTGAACATCACTAATGACCAAAAAAGCTTTAAATGCAAATGTGTTATTGTGTGACAACAACACTGTAAAGATTCATCATGTCAATCAGTCAGATTTTTTAAAAAAAACTTGGCTTTCTTGACAAGATCTTTAGTATTGTTTTTTATCAAAGATCTTGTCGAGAAAGCCAAGTTTTTTTTAAGAAATCCGACCGATTGACATGATGATTCTTTACTGTGTTGTTCTCACACAATAGGGCATTTGCATCTAAAGCTTATTTGGTCATTATCGATGTTCACCTTGATTTATTCGCCTTGAGATCCTTATAAACTTTGTTGGATATAAAAAGAATTTTTTCTACCAAAGATCTTGTCTAGAAAGCCAAGTTTTTTCCAAGAAATCTGACCAATTGACATGATGATTCTTTACAGTGTTGTTGTCACAATAACTTGTTCGTGTCTAAAGCTTTTTTGGTCATTGGTGATGTTTACTTTGCTCTATTCCCCTTGAGATCCTTATAAACTTTGTTGGAAGAAAAAAAATTGTTTTTTTACTAAAGATCTTTTACTTTTCTATATGTTTAACTTCTAATAAGTTGTACTGGATTGAAGACCAACTCACCTATGCCTCTACTCGATTTTATACGTCGGCAAGTTGGTATTGGCTAGTTGAACCATTGGTGACTTGACTGCAATTCTGATGAGCAATCTACATTTTGAACCAATGACAACACAAGACCTAGTAGCCACAAACCACAGCCAACAACCTGATACCCACAACCCACAAACACCAGCTACAGTACTCTCAACTTGCTTCCATGATTGTTCAGAATTTGAAATCTTAGAAAGAGGAAATCAATATACACTCTTTCATATAAAAGCACTTTCTCCTTTATGTGCTGAATCTATAGTACCTATATAATACACACTACAGTACCTTTTTTTTTCAATAAAAATATTAAGAGCTAATAACCTTCCATACAACTGCAGAGAAACACTAGGACAATTTGTAGCTAATACAATAGCAAAAACAAAACCTCCATGAAGGTTGCACAGGATAGAGTTCACACCAAAAGTAAAAGGAATTTTAAAAAATAGGACACCTGTTGGAAGACTACTTCAAAGATGCCCTCAACAATCTCCCAACCATCAGTTACAGAGTCTGCCCTAAAGGAAGTTACTCCAAACAAATATGAAATCATTAAAGCCATGAAAGAAAAGGTAAAGCTCCACACCAAAACAACTTAAGAGCAGAGATTTCTAAAGGTGACTCTAAGCTTTCAAAAAAGATTCTGCAGACCTGCTTACAATGGTGATGGTGGCAGTGGAAGAACCAAATTACTAGGAATAAAGATAAGGACATAACCAGCCACCAGAAAGGAAAATGGTTCCATTACCAAGACAGCAATACATTTGAAACCCAAAGGTTGGCACAAGCATGGTAGGACTACCACTAATTAGCATTTTTTGACAGCTGAAATAAAACCCATAATCTGGCCAGTGGCAGACAGCAGTGGAAGACCATTGTTGCTGCCTCAAATGCCAGTAATGCCAATGGGCAAAATGAGCATCGAGTGAGTCAATACATCTTCTCACCTGACGTTGAACTCCCAGGAATTTGGAGTGCACAAGTCCTGTCTCCAACAAACAACAAGTGTCTGAAATAATAATACAAAAATCAAAAATTGTTTGGGATATTAGGAAGCAAATAAGAGTTTTGAAAAGAAAAACAAAAACAAATTGTAGACTAAATTGCATGAAAAATCAGCTAATGGAAGAAAGCATAGTAAGAAATAGGATATGTATCATCATTACTCCTGGTTAGGCCAACCCTATATTGTTTGATAAGTGTGTAATTCACTACATCAACATGTTCAAGAATTCCTCATTTCAATTGTTCATGTGTGTAAACAGAATTAACCATAGAAAGATGCAAGAATTTGACAAGGGTATGGAAAATGAAAAAGAAGTTTTTTGTCTTGTTGTGAGTCCTATGAGGAGTTGGACCTCAGACCTTTGAAATTAGCACTTCAATGCTCTACCACTGAGCCACAGAAACTCTTTGGTAAGCAAGGTCATCACAGGGTCCATATGTATTCTCATTTGCAGCTCACTGCAAGGTTGTCACTAAGTAGTCTTAGTGCATGAAAAATACCAGAACACCAAACAAAAGAAACTCTTAACCAAATTTTAGAGATGCTGGCCACATGTGCTCCTCAAGTGTTGACCCTGCAGTTGATACAAAGCTGCCCATGGACTTAGCATTTACAAACACATCCTTAAACACAAAAAAAGAAAACAAAAAAAAATGAACTGGGAGAGGTAATTAGCCTGAAGTAATGTACTAATCTGGCAAACCTCACCCACTACCCTCTATTATTATCCTACCTGCACATAAAACACAAGAACCCGGCACTAAAAGGGATCAAGTGCCTTATACCCAGTAAAGATGAGAATATTAAACAAATTCTCTTGCCATCTGCTGGTAAGTTAACCAGTTTTTGCATTGCAGTACAATAATATTCAGAATAAGAAAGAAAGCAATTTGGCTATATTTAAAAAATCTTAGTCTAAAGATCTATCACAAAGTTACTTCCCACCTTCGCAGCTGTCCTTCGGGAAAAAATTTGTACATGCACTAGTTTCACTAAAAAACCTAGCACACTATATATCAGAAGAAAGCTTAATAACTGTAAATTACAATAAAAAAATGTAATATAAGAACCTTTCCTTTTAAGGAAGTGTCAGGAGCCGGTAAGGCATGAAAGGGCCAAAGGTTCTTCTATTAAATTCATTGGGTATTGCATGCTGCAGCATAAGCAAAATGGCTGCACAATCTTATTCAAAAGGCATCAATTGACGAAAGAGTGTCAGGCTTTTCAATATTCTGATTGGTTGTTGAGATATTGGCATCTAAAGTTGGAGTAGCTAAAAACATGCAAGGCATGTTGTGTAAATGGACACCAAGGGACAAATATGTGAAAAATCAAAATTTCCTGACACACTTTCATTTTTCATTATTCCTGGAATGTTTTGGCAAAACTTGATGAAAATTGGTCAAATCTATATACCCTACAAATTTGCTCAAAGTGTTTGTATTCTTCTCAAAATCAAATGTGAGACTTTAGCTCATAAAGGTTTGCAAACAACTTGCACCACTCCAGGAGACTATCTTGCCTCCTGAAACTGCAAACCAATGGGACAACTGGACCTCCTCGAGTCAATGATGATGGATCTTGATTTCTCGGGAAGAGTAACCCATCGCAGACACATTTCTTTTTATCTCAATCACTCAGTAGAGCGCTGAGGTGGACGACACAATAATGAGCAAAGTTGCTAAAGGCAAAGGCAAAACCCATGACAAAAATGGAAAAATTATTTGAAAATACATTTTTCTAACTAACTAGGGTGCTTTGAAAGATTTCAGAATTTTTTATGGAAAGAATTGGTGGAATGCTATAATTCAGATTAGTCAAATAAAAGAAATATCAATTTTTTTCTGCCTCTGAAGGTGGGAAGTAACCTTAAAGGGATGCAGGAACTTTAATATCTATCATGATTAGCCTGTAGCCTTTTTATGGAGCACATAATAGTTGTACAATACATTTATTTTGTTTTAAAGGATTAAAGGATTAAGTTGAGGGATCATTCATTACACTGCATGACAGATCAAAATTTTTAATAACAAAATGTTTAACCCCTTCTTCTTTCCATCTCATCCAAAATGAATGCCATAGCAAAGAGATGATAGAGACAACTCTGGGATTCAGAATGGTTCATTTGATAAGTCAAGTAGTGAATCAGTAACATACCACAATACCATCCGGTGATGCAGCATCTAAGATGTCAGCCAGCGAAAAAAAAGCAAAAAATGGACATGTTGGATCCTTACTACCAAACATAGCATCTCTGACCACAAGGAAATGAAATAGAAAGAAGCATTTACGATTTCAGTGGAATAAATAAACATTCATAATACTTCTGTAACTTT
Source organism: Pocillopora damicornis (assembly GCF_964200805.1). Lineage (NCBI taxonomy): Eukaryota > Metazoa > Cnidaria > Anthozoa > Scleractinia > Pocilloporidae > Pocillopora > Pocillopora damicornis. Next base: position 8,391,217 of record NC_142677.1, on the reverse strand, counting down.
GTAACACTTATAGAATCAAACTATATTTCACACTCATGATGACACTTTTTAAAGACCTAAAAAGAATTGAACTGTTCAATAAGGGCCTGGAAGTACTGTAAGCTGCAAAAATGCCTCTAAGAAGAAAATCAAGTGGATTCAAAGTTTGCATAAGCTTGTTTCCTGCTGAATGGCAGTAACCATATAAGTCTTAATTTAAGAAAAAGATCAAAAGATTTCAATCCCCTTCTTGTTGATAACATACAATGTACATAACAAGCCATGGGGTACTCCTATTTCATTTGTCCACCTCATGCCAGGTGGCTGTTCTACTTATCTTAAGCTGTAACCATATCAGATAACTCTAACCTAATGGACGGGGGCATTTGTGAATGGTACCAACAATTAATATCAAAGATCCCCAAATGACATGTGGGCCTGGATTGTGGATCCTGTGCAGGAGCTTCCCAAACACATACAGCCAGAGTAAGATCCCTAAAATGTTCCACTGAAACAAAGATATAATACAACTAACTCAGCCACCCCAAATTAAGCTAAAAAACACTTAATAATTGAGTGCACAGTAGTTTTACTCTTGAACCCATTCTACCTAGTCTAGGATTACATCTTAACTCACTCTAAAAAAAAGCTGGGAGTTTCATTTTTAATTAAGGCATTTGTGAGCTTGAGCTTGACATTTATGGCAAATAAAAAATTAATTAAAAATGTTCAGGTTTTAACCTGGTTTTCTTCTCTTTTGCTAATGCATATTCTCTAAATCAACCCAGTATCCTAGCACACTGAATGCCCTTTATCTGTCACAAAAAGAGTACAACAGTACTTAATTGACAACCCACTGGAACACTTACAAAAGGATCATATTCAAGACAGCTGTAACAAAAAATAAAAATGTTGCTGGCATTCTTAACATGTATCTTGATTTCAAAGGAACAACATTGGGAAAGAGAGAAAAGGTGGGAGGAGGGCTGGGTGAAGGAGAAAGCTGGTGCTTCATTTGGCAACAAACATACAACTGGGTAACATAATCAAGTCTGTTATCCTAACTCAAGCCCCCTATTCAGTGTGAGAACCTCCTTTCCTTTCCCTTTTGTAACCTCAGCTGGCTAGCAAAAGTTAAAATTGTTCCAAACAGTTCAGTGAAATTTTTGTATTTCAAGAACGCAAAGAAACTCAAACGTGTTGTAAAAGCAAAATGATTGCATAAAATAAACTTAGTTTTTTTAGGTGTGATTTATTTCCCTGGATAATTTGGTCAGAAGATCAGAGGTTATGTAAGAACAGTTTATCATTATCTTCATGGTTAGGTAAATCTAGAAGTTTCCTCACTGTGAAAGTTACACTACAACTATGTCTGACTACCTCTCTCCAATTAATCTTAAAACTGTCTCCTTGACTCTTGTTTTACTTGAACACCTTTGTACATACATCAGTGAGAATAAAACTTCTACAAGTATTTCAAGAAAGCAAAAGACTAGGAAGATCTTACTCTCAGCACCTGCACTCTCATCCACCCTCAGACTGTCCAATGCACTGGAACCTTTTTCTAAAATAGAAAGAGAACTATTAAACATGTGACAATCATAAATGTCCAGTATATGTAGAAATGTGAAATTAAAATGCAAGAGTGCCATTAGATCAGTGGGAAAGTGTTATAACTTAGGGTTTATTCTATTGCCTTGGAATTGATTATTACCATGGTTTGGTAAATGTTGTGGCTCAAATTTTTCTTGATTCAAAATGTTTCATACAAGTTTAACTTGTCTTTCCTTTTGTTTCAGACGGTGATCATGAATACAAGACACAGGAAAATAGAAATCAAACTGGTATGAAAAATGTCACTCATAAAAGAAAGTAAAACTTGGAAGTCTCTCCCTACCTAAAGTGTAACAGCACACAATTTTACTTCCCACCGATGTAGCATCAGCAAGATGATGAACATCAGAAGTAAGCTGATGTTCAAATCTCCGACCAACACCACCAAGTTCCTAATGGGAAACAATTACACAGAATTCACTATCTTGTAAAGACACATTCTAGTGAAAAAAAAATCATACTCTGTTACCCTCCAACTGATACACCAAACATCAGTGACAAATCAAACCTACCTAAAGAGTGACCATCATGATTGTCACCAGTCATCAAATCTTACTAAAGTTCTAAGGAAACTCTTGGACTGTACGTACCTTGTAGATCACCCCATAACCTGTCAGTATATCTCTTGAGGCAAAAACCAATTGATATAAAGTCAGTGTTGCTGGAGTCTCTGGACAGTTTTCTAATACAAGTGGACCACGAGCTACCCATAAGTAACAGCAATAACGTGGATCATTTTCTGGCTCCTATTGGTGGCAAATTAAAAAGAAAATAAACAAAAACAAAAAAAAAACAAACACAAATAGAAAACTCAATTACAGGCCTTTTGCATCAAATTGTGACAAGACATCCTTTTCATAAACATAAAAAACATAAACAGATCTAGGAAAAGAAAAAGCATGTCACCCTGTATTTCTATATCTGAGAAAATTCACATGTTTAAAAAACATATTTTAAGGCAATCTGGGATGAGTGAATCAAATAACAAATTGTACTTTCCCCTATTGACGTTATTTTGTTTATGAAAAATTAAAAAAATAAAATAAAATAAAATCTAACATCACTAGATAATGCACCTGGTACATGAAGTGTGTGACAGCTGAATAATACTGCCCAACCTGGCTACTGTAACTAGAACCAAAACAAAAACGAACAATTACACAACAAAGACCACTAAATACTGCAAGAAGCTAAATAATGTAACAGATTACTTACTTCAAGTTCATTAAAAACACAGTGAAAACAGGCATCAGTTAGAACCTGGAATCAATGACTATTCCAGTGAAGTAAGGCTGCAAGCTCAACATTTTTCAAAGTTTCCAATAAGTTGCCTAAAACCATAACTTTGTCACCAGTATTAAAATTTAACTACCATAAGTCAAACCAAAAGTCAATCTGAAAGAATGTTAATTCAATGGAAAATTTTTATAAATCAAACTTTGTCTTTTTTGTTTTACTTTATTTTGTTTTTAAAAGCCTTGAATTTCTTTACTCCTCCTTTTTCTTCCTTCAGCAGATTTCATTGAACTCCCCACTTTCATATTTTTTGCATGACAGGGGTTGCATCATATTTTCCTTGGAAATTTTGTGCTGGACATTGGAGTGTAACTGCCTAAAATTGATTCATTTGCCCAAGATATGCATTTGACAGCTGTGATCAGTCACATGGCTTTTGGATATTTGTGCAACAACCAAAATTAGTTATAAGAAAAAGACAAAAGGGGAGTAATTGTATGAAAAGGTTTATTTCACATTTAGTTCAGACCATTAGTTGCACTATGCTGCACAATTGTCACACAAAATCTGACAAATGGTTAATTTGTTAACAGTAAATTTCATTCAATTTCTGATAGTCAAAATAGAAAGATTGGTCATGAGAGGTCAGTTGGAGCAGTTAAGAACTAGTATTTAAGTTATACTTACCATGTACAGTATATAGCATAATTAGAGAAAAATCATAGAACAACTTAGCTTACACATGTGATAGAGTTTCCATATTCCACATTTGAAAGCAGCCAAAGTTGAATCCCACAACCAAGGTGCTTGTTTGTCTTACATACTTGACTGCTGTCACAAACACATCACCTGACCCAAACAAAACATCAATACTTCAATAATATTTATTCATATTTTCTACCTTTTTTTGTTTTGTTATAGCCAATAATTGGACTCATCAGGGCATTCTAAGATGTATGTTTCTTTTTACAGGATTGTATATAAATTCACTGTTCATAATCTGGGAAATTCTAACAGAAAGCTCAAAATACCATAAATGGTTCTAACAGAAAGCTCGCTATTTTTGCCAATTACTGCCAATGATTGCAACTGAAGAAAGTTAAAAGTTTGTCAAAAATGTTTGAAAGTAAACACCGCCAGGAAGAAATGATCCGCTGGGGTACAGATCAACAAACACCAAAGGCCATTCAACCTTGTTTGTACTTAAATAGATACAAAGATATTTCTTCTAAACAGCTGTTAAATGACATTTTAAAAAAATGTGCTTTTAAACATATTTTTTGTTAAATTCATGTTTATGTTACTTGCCCACTCTGAAGAAGTTTCTTTCAAGAAATATTTCACTTTATTTAATAGGTAACACATGTAGGAGGGAAATGGTGCATGTTTGACTATTAGGATGGCAATAGTACCTATTGAAAGAAAGCTTCACTTTTTTCTAGCCCATTTTAACATACCTGAAAACAAGCTTTTTAACTCAGTAAAGTCACAACTCACATATGAAAATCTTCCAAAGGTGTGGCAACAACCTGAGATGAAATGAAAGTTAAGTCATGATAGAGCAATAAAATAACCATCATCTTTGCTATGAACTATGTGTAGTAATCTAATGCAGGCAAGGTGAACTAGTGAGTAAGATACATGCCTACATTGAAACATGTCTCAGGAGAGTCCACTTACAAGTAACATATCAATATGGGTCAGGCAGATTGAGCTGAAAAAGTCAATGAGTTACTCCTAAGTGCAATAGAGTGAAAAATTAGAAACCTCTTAAATGAAGCTGTTTTGGGTAGATAGAATAAGACCAAAATATATTAAAGTTAACATAGCAACCAGCTAGATAATCACACATGGTTTGATGCTACTCTGGTTTACAGATTTAATGAATGTAACCAAAGAAGTTACAATTCATTGACCCAACATTGCAACACTCCTGTCTAGTGCCTTCATCAGGGGTGATCTAAACGCTGCAACAAGAGGTCCTTTTATATGATCACTATTTAGCTGCCTTTTTTCTGACGAGGTGTAAAATAGGCTTCAGGAAGTAAGCCACCACCTAGAAGCACTCCTGTACCAGTAGCACTCCTGATGAAAGGGAACCAGCGACTGGTTGTGTTGTTATTCCCTACATTCAGGGTGTTATGGAACCCATCAAGAGAATTTTGAATACCCACAATGTTAAAGTTGCTCAAAAAACTTTTCAGACTTTGGGGCAAATTTTTGCCAAACCAAAGGATCCTGTCATTAAAGAACAACGAACCAACCCCACTTATTCTATTCCTTGTAATAACTGTGACAACGAATACATCAGACAGACTAAACGTAAATTTGCTACACATTTGAAAGAGCATCAAAAACCGGTTTTCTTTTGTAAAAAAGAAAATTCAGCTTTATTGGAGCACACATGTCTGACTAACCATACAATTGGCTGGTATAAGTCTAAAATTATCACCGTTAATCAGCGTTACCACCAGTGCCTTGATTTGTAACTGTAACTGCTCTGTAATCTCCCTGAAAGCTACATGCATGATTCTGCTTTACTTGAAGCACTTGCTGACTAAAAAAACATTTTTAAGTAGATAGTGGAAAGGGGACAAGAAATTTGAGACTTGGGCCCGTGTCTACTTCATGCTGAATGACTGCTTAATGAAAGGTCTGCGTATGACAGCATTTCCTTGAACTGCATCACACTTAATGGACCTTTTGTCCTTAAAGTTTACCAGTTCAGAGCTCATGACAATCTCTAAAGAACAGTTCTCATACAAGATGTTATTTTTCATTGCCAGTATGGAATAAAGAACAGGGATTTGAACCCATGCTGTTTGACCCATGGATTAGGTTCTAATGTTTCAACACTCTTGAATATGGATGTTTTTCCCATGTCACAAACATGAAATGCAAATTAAAAATCTGAGGCTAAAAATAGGATTTGAACCTCAGACCTTCAGATTTCCCAGTTCAATTGTCTATCAATAAGCTTCAGGTACAGGGAACTTGTTGTAGAGTAAGACCATATACTAAGTTTCACCTGAGAAGTCCCCTGTATAGTATTATGATCAACAAAGACCACATATTGAACATATAAACAGTCATACTAATAAAAGAAATGGTAACTTTAGAGCTTCACATTGAAACAAGAAAGGTATTTACTAATTAGTTCTTTGAATCCATCCTCACCTTTAGCACACAAATTTTCATCATAGAACTAATTTTTCAAAGTTTATTCCAAACATTGTTAACAGAAAAAAAAGGACAGCTAATTAGTGAATGTATAAAAGGACCTCTTGATGCAGCATTTAGATCACCCCTGATGAAGGCACTAGACAGGAGTGTCAAAACGTTGGGTCTATGAATTGTAACTTCTCAGTTACATTCATTAAATCTTTAAACCAGAGTAGCATCAAACTATGTCCAAAAAAAATCAATTTTTAGTCACAAACCCAACACTATTGAGAATTGTTTCAATTGTTTACTAGATCTGATGTGAAAAGCTAGCCATAGGAGCAGTCAAAGATCATTGACTGAGTGTTTTAATCAGATAACCAGTGCCTGTGTAGAAATGCTGGTGAGAGAGATGACAAAACATGACTGAATTTTAAACTGAGGCTTTTGAACAGTAAGCCCAAATAATGGTACAGCCCACTGAGCACAGTAACTTAACAAAAATTTCACTTGTCTCACATACAAGAGGCAGTTAAGGTTATTTACTTATTTATTACTGGGGGAAAAATACTGATTAGCTATTTTTACATTCTAATGAACTCTAGCTTTACGACATACCTATACATGTTTCAAGGCTACAATGCATATGCATTTGGTTTCAAAATGTACAACAACTTGTCCAATAGTTTGGCATACCTCCCACTTCAATTCCTAAATGGCTTTCATTGGTCCTGGCAGTATTTCTGAGGTGAGCCAAATCACATGCTAAAGGATCAACTACTTCAATAGGGCTTGTGCGCCACTCATCAAACTGTTCATCTTCGTCATCAAGGCGAAGATCCACTAAATAACAGTGCCCTTGTTCAGTACCAACAGCTGCAATACCAAACAGCAGCCTCAACTGGGGACTGAAATTATAGCAAGAAGTTTAAATGATGAATCCCAAATCTATACATTACCAAAAAGAGCCCTGCCAAATGCAGAAACATTGACTTCTTGTTGGCATGTTGGCCACATGTTAATTTGCCCTCATCATTTTCAAGCACTTAGATTTTAGAAAAAAGAAGAGACACACCATGGTACTTATTAAGTAACAGTTTTGTGCTCTTCATAATTTGCATAATCTGTAATTATTCCATAGGGATTACAGCTGCATAATGTTCTGCTATGATCTTGCACCTAAAGAACTCATTATATTGGCCACAAGGCTGACTGGCATATAATACTGACACAATTATTCTTGCATCTTCTGACTTAAGTGGATGATTTAGGATAATCTTGGTGTATTTACAGGGTAAGATGAAAATAATGCAAGCTACATGTATTTTTCAGGTTTACTGACAACTATTCTTTCTTGGGAATCACCTTAAGGAGGTTCCATATGGTTTTTTGACTGCTCGGGATCTGGGTGCAAACATAGCATGAGTTTTAAGAGTGTTAACATGCAAAAAAACATGGCAGCTCAATACAATTGTACTATTGTTATCTGAAAAGATGTCTTAAAAACAGTTTAACACAATACACTTTTTGTGTGATGGAATCTAGGGTTTCCAGCAACTACACCTGTAATATTCATAGGCCTTCTATGCCTGAAAGAGAGGTCAAACAAGAAGAAACACCATGGGAAAAATTGCCAAAAGGTGACAGATTGTGACAAATTGTAAAGTTTGCACACACTCAGATATACATCTTGGCGAAGTTCTATCCATAACATAATATTTTGAGACAAAGAAAATAGGGATCTTTCAAGCAAGATTCATTGTGTTTCCCTTCAGTGGAAAGTCCCAAGATTTGCTAGACCATTAAACATATTTGTGCCCTTGCTGGTGCCCATTGACAAACAAATTCATCAGGCCAAATTTGAGGTGGAAGAAAATACAAAATTGCAAATAGCGAGGAAACTGCCTTTATAACCCCAATTTTTTCAGGTCTTAAATGATTGGCAGGACAAGATTTCTCTGAAGAAAATTGAAGAAAATCAAAGCTGAGCCAAATTACCACTGGCAAGTGCCTCCCCTAGTGGAGTCTTAGCTTAATAACAAAAATCATTTTGATAATATTTACTACGGCAAACAATAGCCTGAACCTTGCTCATTACCCTCTTAATGGCTTTTAGTGACCAAGAAAAGCAAAACATAAAAATTTTCTAGACAAACATAATGCTGGTGGGCATGCCAACATTAAGCAAAAACCCTATGGAGTCACCTTAATGACAAAGCATAATAAGGTCCCTAAAACAGTTGAACCTCAATTATCCAGACCTCTATTAATTTTTTTTTCTGTTATCTGGACTCACTTCTCTGGTTCCATTTTTTCATGAATACTAGTTAGTCTCATTTGAGATCTGTACCCAACTTTTCCCATCAAACAAAGCACATGAACTGAAACAATGTTGATGCCATTCATTAATGCAGCTTCCAAGAATAATAGAACTATCGTGCAGCTTCAAATAAACTGATTAATGTCAGCATTTTAGATAGTTATATGTTGTTGCCATAGAACATTTTTGTAAATACTTTGACAAATTTTGGCAATGGTGTTAAATGATTTAGAATATACTTTAATTCAAGCGTAATATTTATTAAATGATACCTAGTGTTATTTTTGGCACATTAATATTCATATTTAGAACTATTCACCAAAGTGGAGGTGGCTTGTGATGGATATTTACAAAGAAGCAAAGCATAAATATCCATTGCTGACTGCCTTCACTCATGTGAATAGTTGTTTTAGTTTATACTAGACAGTGAGAAAATATGGCAGAAAAAGATGATTTTAAATAATTCATTTCTGCAATGAATACAAATTTTGGGGTGCAAATCCTGCGCAAATCAGCTTTCAAATAGCCAATCAGAGTGCCCTTGATGCCATCCATTGTTTAAGTATAGACCAATTTCGACTGCCATTTTCGCATGTGTATAGGCTGCCCTTTTTTCTCATATAAATTTTGCGCAAAATGGGGGTGTGGCTTATACACAGTATAACTTAAGTCTTTATGTTTAAATGGAAACCCCTTTTAAAGTTTTCACGTAATTTTTCATGTATAGCCAGAACACGTTTGCAAGCAAAGAAGTACACTGAGGTAGCAATTGCATGTCCCATGTGCTAATTGTTTGAATTCGATTTGAGATTCACAATGAAAGCAGAATCTAAGGACATCAAACACTGCATAGAAAACGCAACATAAACTTTCATATGTGATAAAGTTGAGTCTGCCGCTATCTTTGATTCATTCATCAATCTTAGCAACCTATAACAATCCACATCTAAGAGGCCACATGCCACCATTTATTTCTCTGCGTGTGCAAGTCGTGTTCATTTTATATGTTTCCTGAGAGGTCCCACTTAATGCTAATATATAAATGGACTGATAATAGAAATAAACAACCAATTAAAACAATTATCTTTGTTCTAAATGGTAATCTTGATCCTAGTCTGTGCATCAAAGACACCTTGTTAACAAGGTTTTTTACTCTGATCATTGATCACATTACAAAATGTCTGAAAAAGGATCACCTCATGTTTCCTACACTGCTGGCTTTAAGTTGAAGGTTGTGTTGTTTACAAAACAAAATGGGAATAGTGCTGCTGGAAGGAGTTTTTCAGTCAATGAAAAGTGTGTGTGGAGATGGAGGTCACAGAAGGAGAACCTCAAGAAAATGCCTTGCAGTAAACGAGCCAGGTGGGGAAAAGTGCCCAATTTCCTGAACTTGAAGAAGACCTTGCTGCATGGATTACTTCAAAGAGACAAGAAGGAGTTGCAGTATCTACAACTGTAATCTGCTTAAAAGCCAAGGCCCTTGCCTGTGAAAAAGATATTGCAGCTGACACATTCAAGACATCACAAAGCTGGTGTTACAAGTAGGACCACAGTGGCCCAGAAACTTCATGAGAACTTTGAAGACAAGCTCATCAACTTCCAACAGTTCATTTTATGAATGCGGCAATGCTATGACTATGATCTAAGCATGACTGGAAATGCAGATCAAATATCACTAACATTTGACAATGCATCAAACATGCCAGTTTCTTCCAGCGGAATCAAGTCCATACCAATTATCAGCACGGGACACAAGAAGGACCCTTTCACCATGATGTTAGCTTGTAGAGGAGATGGCTCTAAACTCCCCCTTATGTTGTTTTCAAGAGGAAGACCCTGCCAAAGAAACTCAAGTTCCCTGATGGTGTGCTTGTAAGAGGAAGACCCTGCCAAAGAAAGTCAAGTTCCCTGATGGTATGCTTGTAAGATACCACAAAAAGGGTTGGATGGACAAGGCCAAAGACTGGTTGACCTCTATTTGGGCTAAAGTTGGAGGTCTCTCAAAGCATAGGTCCCTCCTTGTGGGAGGGCGCTAATTATGACCAAAGTGGTGGGAATGGATATTGTCTGAGGAGCACACATTGACAGCCAGTAGCAGAAAGCAGAAGGTTGAGCTGGATGTGATCTGCACATGGATCAAAGAAGCTTGGGATGAGATACCTTAGCAACTGATTAGGAAGTCCTTCCTAAAATGCAGCATCACGAATGCCCTGGATGGCAGCGAGGAAGATTTCTTGTGACAAGATGAAGAGGAGGATGCTGTGGACAGTGAACTACTACCTGAGGATGACAGCAAACTTTACTATGCTGACAAAAATGAAGTGGCTGAAGCGGAGATTGATGAAGCTTCCTATCTGGCATTGTTTGGCAAGAGTGACGATGAAAATGACTTTTGAAGGATTTTAAAGCTGGTGAACATTGAACTGAACTTTACCTTTTTCTAACTTTAAGACCATTTTAAAGATATGAATAGCCATTGTTGTTTGCATTTGTAATTTTTGTTCCATCGATGGCATGCTATGTTAGATTATTCATTATGATGAAGTTTGTGATATAAACAAATATATCTTGGTGGTATGTAGCACTTGCCAGGTCTTTTGTCCTTTCAAGAAAACATAAAATTTTTTTTTTTTTCAAGAAAACATGGTCAAAAGTTGGGCTGCAGTTTATACATGAGTGTGGCCTATACACATGCGAATACGGTATTTGGACTTTTGATCATTCAGACAATTCTGTTCAGTCATCACCGGTCCGGATAATCAAGGTTTGACTGTAACAGGAACAATCCTTGGCTAACCGGCAGAATACCCTGCAGAATTCTTCCAATCCTTAGACAGTTAACATCCAGACAGGAAAAACATTAGAGTTAATAATCGATAATAAAAAGAAACCTTGCGATCGATTTCTATCATTTTATTTGTCGATTGATTAAACTCGATTTCAATCGACATTGATCGACTTTTGAAATGATCGACATGTTACGTCCTGCTGTAAACTAATAAAGGGGGTACGATTCTAAAGAAACCGCGGTGCTGCGTCGGTTGGGGAGTGTAACAAGATATTTTGTTTTATCAACTAAGTTGATAAGGTAAATTGGCCACCGTAAAGAGGTTTAAAGCTGACGTTTCGAGCGTTAGCCCTAGGTCAGAGTGAAGCATAATTTGTACACTGTAAACTAACCTGAGAGCATGTGGAGCTGCTTGAGCTCCCCCAGAGCTGGTAACGCTTTCAACTACGGTGACAGGGTACGGAACCTCAATAGCTTTGATCACCCGCGACAGCAAAGGATCAAAAATGACCAAAACTCCTGCACCGCTACTTGATAAGTCCTTTAGCCCTACCAAAAGCTTTGTACCGTCTTCGATATGAAGTTCGTTGACTGAAGAAATGGACAGAAAGCGCTGCCGTTGTGGGCTCCAACCAAACCGACAGCACGCTTGTCTCTCACCATTTATGGTATTTATGACTTCCAAAGTAGCACCACGAGCGAGCCACGCAAACTTTCCAGCTCCCAGAACGCCTCCCAAGATGTAACTTTGTGCATCATTGACGACATCGGGTCTTTCCAAACCTTCTGTGGTCACGATGGAGTAATCTAGCGGCGTTATCGAGTTTGGAGAGCACGCACGCTTCATTGGTACAGACAGCTGTTTCTACTCTCTCTGAGAATCGTAATTGTTCACGTTTTTCTACGTTCTCCCTTACGACCTATTGAAAATGGCGGTCGATGCGACTACTCTCGTTCTCAGGGCTACTCATTGTAAAAACCTCGTTCCCAGGTCTTTTCTCCTCTCTGCTTGAGAACTCAGGACGGTGAAAAACGTACGTACCCGTACCCGGCGAAACCCTTACAGTTGAATATGTACCTCAAGAATAATATCTTGAGAACAAGTTTTCAACCAAGGGCATTATCCTTCAATTTGTAATACATTTTTTTCGAAAAAAAATATTTGAAGGGTAATGAACGCGATAGCCCTTAGCTCTCCATTTAGCGCTGTCACTCAATCCCTAGTGATCAAAGGATCCCATCTAACAGGGCTGTTGAGTTCTTAGTATTCCTCAAGGTCAGCTATTTCGATGTCTCCTTGTATTTTTGTGCTGTTACTATTTTTCTTTTGTATGTGTATGTGTTTTTAAGTACTTCTACTTTTCACTTTTAACAAGGTGGTTTTGCTCTTTTAATTGGGCTAAGAGGTGGAGGGAAGTTTTTGTGCACTCTGCGTCAGGATAAAACTTAGTCTGGTGTCTCTGTACCCACCTTATTGAGGTGTCCCCTGTATACATGTTTATATTTGGAAAAGGGAGGAGAAGACAAAGTTTGGGATTTCGTGTAGGTTGAGCCTAATCCATTATGGGTGTCTAGAATGATAGAACTTACCTTGTTTCAAGGAATCAAGATATTTTTAATAATCAAAGTTACAAAATTAAGTCGGTTATTTACTCAAAGAGTTTTTTTATATCCCAGAGATTCACTGCTGCTAAGATACTTGTCCTAATTCGTAATAAATATCTGATAACATTACTAAGGTTAGTGAAGCAAGAGCAAAACTTCCTACACACACACACACACACACACACGCACGCACTCATGGTAAGCAAGTCACACAGTTATGATTTTTCACAGACTCAGAGCTAATCGAAAAGCACAAGGGTTTATCATTTTCTTAAACGAAAAATTCCTAACAACTGAAAAAACCCTCCCTCTAACAAGAAAGTGAATAAATCGATTGTTTTTGTTTTTTCATCTACATACTCTTTGTTTGCTGCGTCTTTAATGTTAATTCGATTGGTAAGATTGACTCCTGAATTCCTTCAGGAGGAAACTCAGCTCTTCTCGAACGAATCCACGCTTTGGACCATCTTTCAGAGAGTAGAAAACTGGCTCTCCTTTATTCACAATTGATTTCTCGATACCACAGACCTTCAGAGACCAGATTGGACCTGTTGCTCTCCTTTGACCACCTTCCATCTCATCAGCGGCATAGAGATATCTCACATTCATTGAAGAGTCGAATCTCGTCTCCTTCAAGCCAACAGGCCTTGAATAATTCGTTGAACTCTTTGCGTAAACCGACTTGTCTTTAGTGGTATCCACAGGTTTCTTTCCAGTCAACCTGGTCACTTCACTATTCAAAGCCAAAACAACTTCTGGAAGCCTCTTCCACCCATGAATTAACGCCCAGAATCAACCTGAAGAACTTTAGGCCATCTTTTGGTCCTGGCTTATAGATTATTTGAAAAGCCTTCCAGACCTCAGAAGAATCTTTTGGGGTAAGAGGTTCAGCAGCCTTGAATCTGCTTGCAACATTAACAATTGTCAATACATACTTGTTGAATTTCTTCCCTCTCGAAAGTCTGTCATGAGGGAGGAAAAGAAGATCGGCCAGATGAACTACGTTTGGAGATTCAACATCAAAAGTTGGTCTCGGGATATGTTTTGGTGTAGGCAAATAAATCTGCCAAATGGCTTGCTTCATCAGCCAAAGCTTACCATTATCTTCAGATACTCCAGCTTCTTTAGCCAACTTCTTAACTACAGCCAATCCCTTCCATAATCCTTTTGGGCTGTAATAGACTCTTGAAAGTTTCCTTTCCATTTTTATTATAGTTCGCAATAGAGCGAGTAACGGCCAATTCCAAAGCCTAAGCCATTTCCCCGACATAGATCATCTCACTCTGTTTTCGTTATTTCGAGGTTGAAAGGTTGAAAAGTTGTTGTTCCCTTAGATCAAGATCTTGATTATGCATTTTATTGTAAAGTTTCAAAGCATAGTCTGCATCAAGAAATCCTGTTTTGCCTGCTCCTTGACTCTGTCATTAGTTGCAATCCAATCGGAGAGCTTTATTCGATTTTCTTGATACTTTTCATAGGCCGCTTGGTACTTCTCCACTGCGAGATCATGTATCTTCTTCTCTTCTTCAACACTATTCTGGTCTCCACTCAAATACTTTGCGAGAGAGCTTCCACCAACAAATACAGTTGCATTGATAAGCGTTCCTCCGATCATTATTGCTCTCCTTGCCATTTTATTTATCTTCAACATTATTTCGAGAATCGCCAACAAGTATTCATCATGAAACTTTTGACAGTGTTCTTCTTCTATCTCGTTGATGTAGAATACTAAGGCAGTCTCAATGATTGTGTAGACTGCTGCGAACTTGATTGCATTCATAAGTTGTACATAGCCCGAACATTTTTAAGATGGTAAAATCTTTTGTTATTCAAAGCACCATTTTGCCGCAATTGATGCAGCGATAACGACAGTGAACTTAACATAGTTCATGAAACTTGAACTCGGATCAGAGGTCATCGGTCCCTTGATAACTTTCTTCGCAATCCATTCGACTCCAGAAGCCAATCAAGTCAAGGTAAGTGAATCACTCAATGTTTTCACAGGCCCATTATCAGGTATTTTATTTGGTAAACAGAAAAGAAGAAAAAAACAATCCGTTGACTTTACTCTTACAGGAATCTGTGGTTGTGTGTTTTGCTGCATTTCCCTTAGCTGTGCTAGTTTTGGTTTATTAACGAGAGCCATCTACTCTTTTCTTTTATAGTACAGTCCAACCAGTGAAATAACAACATTTGCTACTGAAAGAATTTCTGTGAGTGAGAATGATGCTGATGGTTCTGGTACCGGCTCTGGTTGTAATCCATCGGGTTGCTTTAAATCTCCTTTCGTCTTCTTTGCTTTTCTCACTCTGCTATTGTTTTCAGCAAGTTTTTTGCTAGCTGCGACACGCCCTGGGTCTTTATTTAGCTTTGTCTTATTTTTTCAGTTGAAGTCACCTGTTGAGCCGGCGCTTCTTAAGGTTCTTTACCATCCGGTTTATTTGTTGATACATAATTTTAAGTTCTTGCGCAAGTTCTTACATAATTTCTAACACAAGTTATTATCAAGTACTTACACAAGTTCTTATTCAAGCGTTTGATAAGACGTGAATCAGTTTCTTCACAGGTACTGTCTATTTCTTTATCATAGACCGATGACCAAATTCTCCTGTGCCTTGCACTGAACGCTAAACTCACGAGTTCATCCATCCTTTGCTTCATATCTCTCGAAGCAGTGCAATCAGTGTGAATGATCAGTGTATTTGTTCCCTCATACAAATAACTATTAATCTTGAGCCAATTATCAATCTGGTCTTGGAGTGGAGTTAAGAAAGGTAAGTCCTTATCATTTTCTCCGAAACAGTCATATGTAATGCTGTGAGTGAATGTTTTACAGAGGAGAACGATGTAATAAAACTTTCGTCGGAAGGTGGTGCTCAAGAGTTCGACTAGGAATCTTGTCTTTTCAGAATTTCTAGGTCCGAACATTAATGCATTAAATGAAATGTGATCAGGATTCATTTTTTTTATTGATCTAATTGATTGTGACCACGAGAAAAAGTTGGTGTCTTATCTTCTCTTATTACTTTCTTATCATCATTAGCACTCAAAGCTGTCTTGTTGATTGACTCAGTGAAGACCTCATGCTTATGCGACCTGATCACATTCATTTTCCTCCTTTGCATGTTTCCGCTGAGTGAACACTCCCTATAGTCGTCGTGAGTTATACTCTTGATACTCTTGTTTATTACAGCCTTTTTAATCCCTTTGCACTTCTTCTCCTCTTTTCCCTCAAACTTCTAGTAACTGTAGAGTTTTGCTCCCAATCTAACAGACTCTTCAATGACCTTTCCACCAGCTTCATCTTTCATCATTCCCACCACCTTTTTGTTGCGGCCAGTTGGTATCCCTGACACGTGATCTTCAAAGTAATTACTTGAGTCCAACTTATCTCCAACATCTTTATTTATATCCTTGTAGAAGTCTTCGGTTTCGATCTGGTAGGCAAGACTGTCAGTGTCTGAATTTTCAATTAGTTGTAGTAAGAGTCGTACAACAACCTTTTTCT
This sequence comes from Pocillopora damicornis, assembly GCF_964200805.1. Lineage (NCBI taxonomy): Eukaryota > Metazoa > Cnidaria > Anthozoa > Scleractinia > Pocilloporidae > Pocillopora > Pocillopora damicornis. The sequence continues at coordinate 8,375,005 of NC_142677.1, read as the reverse complement.
GATATCGAAGATGCTCATTCCACAATAGACCGGTTTATCGAACACTAGCTTAGTTCGCTTCATGTGGATTGCAATGAGATCTTCATTGAATATGGTCAGTTGCTTGAAGTTTGGTTTTGCTGAAAGCCTCTGTGCTTCCTTGCGTTTGCTAACTAATCTCACATCCATCCGATTCCTGATGTTTTCCATAGTTTTTCCGAAAACAGAATTGTTCATCAGCTCAAAGAAACCTTTTTTGAATTCATTTGTTGTTTTCGCATGAAGGTTTGTGTTGAGCTCAAGGCTCTTCTTTGAAGCTTATTCCACTATGAATATTTTTGATCCTCAAACTAAGGTATAAATATTGTTTGAGGTTCTTATGATGAATGACATATTTCTCCTTGTCATTGAGATTAAGAACCAGCTTCTCAACTTTATTGATCATAAGCCCCTGGAGAGCAAGTGGGTAGTCGTTAAGCGAGTCATGAGGCTCTTTTGGATACTCAAGATCTACCTCAAGAATGCAAGGAATATTTCTCCAGTTGTCAAAGCCAGGCATGTACTCGAAACCTCTAATAGGAAGAGGCTTACACATTGCCCATCCATAAATATTGTTTGCATTAAGAGAGGTTGTTTTTCGTTGCCTTTGTTTTATCATAAGCTTCACTCATAAATGGATTAGTTGCCCGTGCAGAGCGATTTGAGGTCCTTGAGATTCTTCCCCGAATTCTTTTTTCCATCATCAGCAGCATGTCTGGACCTCTCAATGGCTCAAGCTCAACGTTTGTCACCTTCAATGCACCATCCTAAGCCAATTCAGGAGGAGTGAAATACCGTCAGGACAGACGTTTTTGAACTCTTCGAACAAGAACAAATCTGCAAGCAGGAGAACATCCGTTTTGAGTTAATGGTCATAATAATCAATTATCGTCTTCATTTTGAACTCATTCCAGACATTCCATGCGTGCTCTTAATATTCGTCAGACATATTATAGTCATTCAGCTTTGAGTACAATGCTTTTTTTGGCGGTAGCTCCGTTTCATCAAACTTAGTGATACTGTCCATGTAGTCATAAGCGTACACACCCTTTCTTGAGACCAACTCGATTTTGTACTCGTATACCTTCTCAGTTTCCTTCAGCCTATCAAGCCTCAAATTACTAACCAATTTATAGAGAAGAAGAAGCCTCAAACTTGAAGCTGTCGATAAAGCGAAGCTAATTCTTAATGTCAACTTCTTTACCTTCTTTGTTGATGAAAGAGCCAACAGCGAGATCTTTGCTGAAGCTGGTGTACTTTTCCTCATTATTTAGAATACACTGATGTTTCCTTCAGTCTTACCGAGAGTCTTAACGAATAAATGAGAGTCATAACCAGCCAAGTTGTGGAAGATGACAGGAGCAAACTTCGGCTTCTTGAATTGTAGGTTGTATATGTAGTGAGCTGCTCCACGATACTTCCCTGTGAAATGGCAGTGGTCTCTCACTTTATCGTTTATAAGTGAACCCTTGCAAATCCAGCAGTGCGCAACATTGTTGAACTCATCTTTATCGCTTAAGATTCTTTGCAAATAACGAGTTCCTTATGAATATTCTTGATGTTCTCTTCGAGCATTTCAACAAATATCTAATATGCACTACCCTTATCTGGCCTCTCCATCCTGACTGCCTCATTTCTTGAACAATGCTCTTTACGGTATGCAAGCTTTTCTTTGCTTGAGAAGTGGTTCAGGCAGCTGAGGTAATATTCTTTCACTTTCTTATCCTCGGAGGTTTGACTCGATAGCGGTCTGCTAATGCTTTTTATCAGACATTCGTGTACAATTAATATGAGAAGAGGATTGATATATTTCCTATTTTTTTCCCTTTGCCGATCCTCAATCGATAAAAACACTTTCATAACCAAGCACTTTTACTGCAATATTTTCATTCTGCTTTTCAAACTTGCTTATATCAGTCAGCTTCATAAGTTAGTTGATACCGCTCCAATTAAGCTGCTCAGGTTGTGCTCTGAGGAGTTGTGTGAACCTTCGAGGGTCTTTCTCAACCGGATTAAGCACTCCTGTTATGCACCACTTGAAAACTAATTATCTGCATTTTTTCATATTCACGACTGTTTTCTTACTTTTATTGAATTCTGGGAGTTCAATGTAAGAGCTGCCGTTTAACCGTCTGTATTCCGCAAGATGGATGTCAAAAGATGTCACTCTTTGAAATCTCCAGTTGCTTCCTCCTTGAATAACATTCTGAATACTTTCTTGAATCTATTGAACTGTCAAATTCTTCAGATTCATCTGTTACTTCCAGATTTTCGATTACGCAGCTTGGATTCAGAAGTTCTCACACTCATTGAATAATTCTTTTCCAACCATCTCAAAATTCAAAATCATCATGACTCTTTTGTTCTAAGATTCTCTCTAATTCGCCTCAGAACTTCAGCTTTTGCTGTTTGTATAAATAGTCTCGGTCCAAAACCTGAGTTTAATTCCTATTAATCTCTTTGATTTATCTGATTTTTCTATCTCGCTCTCCTTCTTCTGGACTTGATATTTTGATTTTTGGGATAACTTTCGGAGTCGCCTTCGGTCTATTTCTTAATCCAAGCATCTCCTTGACTTCTCTGATTTCATTGCTTCTTTTTTGTTCACATTCATTAAGTTGCGGCTTAACAGGGACATATCTTGTTGGTGTCAGAAGTGGAGCATTAATATTTGGAACTGGATAGACAAGAATTTTGCTTTTCTAAGTCTTGGATATTTTTTGAGTACCAGCCGTTTTGCCTCAGCTCTTAAGTCTGGAACATTTTTTTTCCATATTTTTTATATTGCACAAAATTTTTATTTTTAATTTCGCACACATTATTAAAATGGAAACGAATTTAATTGTAATACGCGCGAAAGAGTTCAGAGAAGTTGTTAAAAGCTACGGAGTAAAATACAGAAAAGAGATTCCAAGCAAAAAATTGATGTTGTTAATCTTGAGAGTTTTTACCAGACAAAAATTAAAAAGATAAAGACATTTTTACAAAGACGAAAGTTTCCAGCGTCTTTTAAATGGGTATTCAATAGCGTCAACAATTATTCGCTTATTGTTTATTCCTTCAGCGAGGCGACTGCCACTTATTCTTAATAAATCCATAGATTATTTCCGTGTTCTGAATGTGAATAGTTTGGCATCTGAGTCTTAAATGAAAATGTATGGCTTTGATGCGATCCTATCATCAACATTCTCAATGCCAAGTGATTCTTGCAGCTCTCTTTGTCTGATCGTTTTTCCTCGAGCCATTTCCATCAGCTTGAAATGATTGATCTTCACAAAAGGTTCTCTTTTTCAAACAATAAGATCAATGAGTCATTTTTCTCAAATTTGAGCAATACTTCAGACCTTATGGTGCCGCAAAGAAGCGTAATTAAAAAATTATCTTACTTTCAAATCTGATTCTTCGAGGCCTGCCACTCCGCGGCTTACCGTTTTGGGGCTTGCCTCTTTCCGGGCTTCTTCCGACAATGAAAAAATATCTCCCATTTTTAATATTAAGAAAAATAAAATTAACTTCTGATTTTCTTTCAAATTCACTCCAATCGTTGTTCCGACTGCGAGTACAATAGGAGTGAATGTGGATCCATACCCCTTGAAGATTTTTTTCACTCTCTCTCTTCGTCAAGTGCCTTCTTCGAGTTCTTCTCTCTCATTCTCAAGATCATCAATCCGCTCTTTATTTTCTATTTTCCTTTCTCTTGCTCTTTCTTTTATAGCTTGGTCTTCATTCTCCTCATCGGCAGTCCCCCGATCCTCCTGAATAGACTTCTGCAGCTCGTCAATTTCGTTATCCTTCTGAGCAATCAAAACCTCTCGCTCTAGGACAAGTGAGGTTTTTATTTGTTTTGGGAGTGATGGATTCAACGTTTGCTTTTTTTGTACCACTTTTTTCACTATACAAGGGATATGTCTTCTTTCCCTGACCAAACATTTTTTACGTGCAGCCTTCCTCCTTTGCAATAAAAGAGGATCAGTATCTCCAAAATCATCTATTTTAAACAAAATACCTATTATTTTAAATGAAATTCAGTGAAAAAGTAGTAATATTAAGGCTCATCATGATGTTGATATATCATTCAACTTAGCAATCAAAAAAAAAATCAAAGAAAATGATATAGAATAAATTTTCAGTGGATATAAGATAATTAACAATAATAAAGAGTTAGATATAAAGAAATTTTTATCAGAAACATCAAACGTTTTAAAAAAGTTTTAAGTCTTCAGTTTCGAAAATAAAAGTGTTTATATTTCCATTTCAAAATGTAAGTTTAAAGATGAGCTGAATCAAATACTAATATCTGATAATAAAGGCAATAGTCATTTTGTTTATATTAAGATTTTAATAGATTAAATTATTGCCAATCAAACCATCATGAAAAGAAATTCTTTTGTATATTTTGTCAAGAATGTTTTATTACACAAGAATTACTTGATAAACAAAAACTTGATTGTAGCAACATTAATGGGAAACAAACCATTAACTTACCACCTACGGATACATTTGTTGAATTTGAGAGTTACCATTAGAAGCTGATTGCTCCTTTCGCCATTTATGCAGATTTTGAGAGCATTATTATTCCATGTGAAGTTCAACACAAAGCTAAAACTAAGAGCTTTACCTATGAAACTAAGGAACATAAAACATGTAGTTACGGATGTAAAGTTCTCTGTAAATGTGATCACAAATATACAAAAAGAGTCAAGATTTTTAGAGGAGAAAATGCTTCTCTAATCTATTGAGGCAATTCTTAAAGAACAAATGCTTTAACTAAATTAATGAAAAAGAGACAAACTATTGAAATTGTAATGTCAGTATTGTAATGTCAAATGTAATATATGTTATAAAAAGACAAATTTTTGTCATATATGCTTGAAGGAAATTGTAGATAAAAAAAGATAAAGTCAGAGATCATTGTCATTTTACGGGATTGCATAGAGGGCCAGCATATATTAATTGTAACTTGAATTACAAAATTGCCATCAAAATACCTGTTGTTTTTCATAACTTGCATGGTTATGATTCTCATTTAATGATGCAAGAAATTGGCAAGTTTAAAGATGCTGTAATAAATGTTATACCATCTAATGCAGGGAAATATATAGGTTTCACACTATCAAGGAAATCTCTTTTGAAACTAGAATTTATTGATACTTTTAATTTATGGCAAGTTCTCGTGAGAATTTAGTCAAAGATCTTAAAAAGTCACAATTTAAATACACTTAAGATGCACTTTTAACACGTAGGGGCATTTACCCGTATGCATGAATATATTAACAGTTTTTGAAGATGCAATGAAAAGAATCTACCACCCAAAGATAAATTCTACAAAACATTGAGTGGAGATAGTGTTACTGATGAAGAATATAAATTTGCACTTGATGTTTACAAAAAATATAACTGTAGAATTGTTGCTGATTATCATAATTTATATTTGAAAACTGACATTGAATTACTTGCTGATGGTTTTTAGAATTTCAGGAGTATATGCTTATAATACTATGGTTTAGATCCAACAACTAGTCTTTTTGCACCCATTTTGCTTTTGATGTAAAACACCATTGAACAAATGATGCGCGGTGGCTCACATGGTTTTGCAACAGCAAATAATTAATATCTAGATGATTTTGATGAAGATTTTTCTTAAATTAATTATTTTGATGCAAATAATCTTTATGGATGGGCCATGATTCAACTATTGCCAACAGGTAATTTTAAATAAAATCTGAAAATATGAGCAGAATATAAGAGATTACAAAGCGTAAGAGAAAAATTGATTGAACTGTGAATCTAAAGCACGATCTATCCATAGGGATGGTTCTTTCTATCCTTAGATACATGTAATGTCCGCTAAAGGTTGAGGTGTGTCACAAGGTACTAATTTTGTGCTTTATTGTAATTACCATCGATCGTCGAATACATAAATGACTTTGGAACCTTGATCTAGAGCAAACTGAACAGTCCATCTTGCGTCACCTTAAACTTGATCTTTAGTGTAATTCAAATGGTCAAAATCTGAAAGTAACTTGGCATCTTTGACCAAAAAGTAAAGGGGGTCCACTATTCTGTCTTGTTCTTGTACAGTTAATAAAGATATAAATCGAAGAAGTTTGGTAGCTGCCTTTTCTTGACAGATGTGAAATTCTTGTTATTCTTGAAAAGAACGCATTTGCTTTTCAAAATATTTGTGTTGAACAAAAAAGTAGTGACAAAATTGTTGAATATGTTGAGTCATGGGTCCTCTTCCCCTACAGTGAATTTGAAAACATTCTTCTGCTTCCATGGGTTCCATGATTTTTTTCTTTTAACGAAACATATAAGGTCATATAATAATCCAAAGCTCTGTCTACTTCCCTCTTCACGTAATCCTCCGTGACCCTCTTCAATTCTCCCACATTTCTTTTCATTTCTTTTAGATTTTCCTCGAGTTCCCTTATTTTCGTGCAAATTTTAGTGTCCTTCAGGAATAGGTCGCATAGTTTCACGGTAATCTCATAAATATCTCATAAATTTGTTCTTGCAGAGTAATTTCTTTGTCAATTTCTGGAATTATGATGATGAAAGTGAAGAAAAGTTCACGTTTCTGACTTACAAAGGTTTGTGAACAAAAAAAAACGGTTTTATACCTAGGACATCCTGAAGTACAAAGTTCACTCACATTTCTAGTTTGAAACAAGTTTTGTGGTTTGGAACTTGTTTGAAAAACGTTTGAAACAAATGGTATAGAGTTCATTTTTGTTGTGTGTCTACTCCATGACACACAACATCATCATCAACCATATGAAAAAGAAGAAGAACTCGATCAGGAGTTCACAGATTTTAACCCCTGAAAAAAAAAACCAGTCCAAAGCTAGTTGGGAACATCTCTACTGTGCCTAAAAAGAGTGTCACGTATTCGTAGATTGGACCGTGCTTACAGTTGTTTGAGTCGTGCTTAATATCCTTGTGGTTTAGCACCTATCTACCACAAGCTGGTCTTCAAAAAAATGTTGAAATGCAAACGCGAGGAACCCATGGAACTCTAATAGCAATCCCAACTGTCTTTTCCTGCGCTTTTAGAGAATCTTTCAATGTGGCGATGAAGATCGGATGATGGTACCAATCGAATTTTAAATCGACCAGAAGTGTATGGACTGCTCTACAGACCTGAAGACAAACATAAACTTTTACACAACGTGTGTTCCATCAGGCTTCATTTGAACAATAAACAATCCGTGACACGTTTATAAGACATTCATGCCAAAAAAGACTTTCAGTATTTTTTTCATCATGGTCTCGAGAAGAATTCCTTTGATTTGGTTTGGATGCCGCAGAAGCTAATCCAGGAGTTTAAACTTTTGCCGAAAAAAGGAACGAATTGGAGACACGGTCCAAGAAGTCTTCTTCTAAAAGAGAACCACTGAAGAAGAAGAATGAGATTGAGAATAAAACGTTTACCAAAGAGAACTTTGTGAAAAAGAGTCAGAGACGACCCCAAGGACTTTGCATGAATAAGAACGCTACCTTCTACAGTCTAATAAATAAAATGAAATGGGCTAAAATACCTCTTGTAAGGTTGATTCCTAACAAAAAAGATTTGAGAGAAGTCATGACACCTTGAATATAGAGTGTATAAAAGGATAAAAGTTCATTTTGTACGTGACATTGTCACCACGAGTATCTTCACTTGTCTGTCCACTCTCTAGGTCGAGGGGACGGATCGATTGACGTGGAAAATCGTTTTGCAATTATGTCAGGGTTTCTACGGAAAGACTCATAGATCTCGACACGATTATTTCTACGATGTCCTGAATACCATAGAAATGTACAAACAAGATGATGAGGCTGGTTTATAACCCTTAGAATAATTTTCCGAAGTCGTAACCACTCCATTTCTTTCATCGTATTCGTCTTTTGGCTATTCACAATTTTCCAAAAGAGGCCCGGAGTTATTTCAACGAAATGGAAAACGTATATTCTTATCGGTGCACTTCCATATTTAATTTAACGCGTCTTCATTGCTGTTGTCCTTGTGTTGGAACCGAGCCAGAGAGAAAAAAAAAAGAAAGGAAGAGGACTATTGAAAGCTTATGGAAATCCCAAGAAACCCGGAAGCTTGGGTGGTGTCCCACGTTTCGCGCGTCAATTCGGTCTAAGTCTTTTCAAGAATGGATGGGTGATCGGGACCGTAATTTTGACGTGTGATGTGATGTGTCTGAAAGTGCCATGAGTCAATCGGTACTTTGCATCTCGTTACCGGAAGTTTGAGCGAATTTCCGCATAATCAACCAATCAGTTTCAAGATACGATTATCCTTTCCTTTACAATTGGATGTAATGTGGGAGGTGGGCTTGAATAGTGTGACACTATTCAAATAGAATACACCATTGAATAGAAATCCAGAACCCGTTAAATGGTGGAATTCTTAGTTTCTTAGAGGCCGGTCTAGTATCCATAGCTGCTTTCAAACTATACCCTTCTTGCCATAGACAACATGGCCATCGAATGCGTGGACTGTCCCTACTTAGACCAAAAAACAATCAGGTGATGTGAGAACAGGAGGATTTCTAGAACCCATGACAAAAACTTGCTAGAGGTCGATTCCAATCAGGTCGTGTTGCACGACATCGTCTGTGGTCAAACATCTGTGTAAGATCAAAGAAGATGGAAAAGATTATATGGAATAAAGTGCAATTAGATTTTTTAGCTCGACACGATCACGTGTTGTGTCCGCATTTTTACGGTACCTTACCCAAGACAAATTACCTCATCATCCACATAGAGGTAGATGTGTGGGGTACATGGTAAACACGGATCCGCTCGATAAACCTGGAAAACATTGGTTGGCTCTGTGAACCGATGGGAACGTTTGCGAGATCATGGATGGTTACAAGTTACCTTTACAAGAATACGGAACCACACAATTCTTGATCGAAAGTATGAACAAACACTGGAGTCTGCAATCCCTTACAGTCAGAGTTGTGGCGATTACGCCTTGATGTATTTGCGTCATACAGTTAGAGGAAAAGACTTGTCAGATTTTTTTAAACGTTTTTCTAAACACGATTATGTAGAGAATGATCATAAAGTAGGTCAATTTTTATAACGGTGATCGAAGAAGAGATTTCACAAAAAGAATGGCATGCAACTTCTAAGAAAGAAGGTCATCAAACGACATGTCACATGCGTTGAAGGAATAAAAGAGTTGATTTACGTTTACCAAGTGTGGCGATGGCTGGGTCGCTCAGCGGGAAGATCGTCTGACTCACTGCCCGAAAGTCGTAGGTTCGAATGCTACCTCATTAAAATTTCTACCATATCCTCCATAAATAAGAAATGCTTTCAGAAGATATGGTAAATGTCTTTTGATCCTCATCATGGAAAGAATCGAACCGCTTCGAGTTAAGACTCCATCAAGTATCATTATGGTAGGTCCTTCGGGATGTGGCAAGACCTGTTTTACAGAATCGTTATTATCACGCCACCATCAAGAATTATTCGTGAATACAACGTCTGTGATCGTGTACTGTTACGTTGACTGGCAGGATAAATTCAGATCGATGAAAAAAGGCGGAGTGAAATTTCACGAAGGAGTTCCAGAATTATCACAATTGGAAACGTGGTTTCCTCGCGGGGGTGTCTTGGTACTGGACGATTTAACGTCATGAAGGAGGAAACGATAAAGAAGTCTTGGACCTTTTTGGACCAGAAATTCTCATCATAAAAACATTTCGGTAGTTTAGACATGTTTCTACCAGGAAAATTATTAAAATCGTATCCTCAAGAATGGCAGCACGTACTAAAGACATATTTCTAGAATACACAGGTCCGATGTGATTCATTCCGAATAGAAATATCCTTTGAGTCGCTCGGCCGATTGCCGTTTCGATTCGCTTTTCAATCCTCTATTCAATCCTCTCTTGAATCCCTGCTTGGTACTACTGGTGGCATTGTATGGTCTCTTTGAAATGGGGGCTTTATTTTTAAGGCCTGCTATTCTAACAACTGAAGAAGAAGATGCTGCCATGACAGGTGTCGTAGCGAATTTACTCAAACGCCACGTAAAAAAGTAAAAAAGAAGAGGAGAAGAAAATGTGGTGGATGTAAAATTGGAGTGGTTGAAAGAAGGTGAAGAGGCTGCTCTAGGGAAACCCTTACGAAGAAAAGTAGAAGAATAATATGAAGAATTCTAACTGACCCACTTCCAAAAAGAAGAAGAAGAAGAAACGACAAAGACAAAGAGCACAGAAAGGAGGCAAACACGACATTCAAAACTGGATCAGCAAGCTGGGAATATAATTCCCTCCTTTCTCGTTGTCCAAAAAGGAACATCAATATTTGGGATCAGGTACTCATTTGAAAAAAAAGACTCGGTCGTGGGGATCCAGGAATAAATAGTTTGGATGGAATTGACAAGCAGCACGATAACAACTAGAAGTGGATTGCCGACGATAATATGGTTCAGGCCACCAAGAAACTTCCGGGTCAGAAGTCGTTCATGGAAAACATGGCGCGATATATTATACCTTTGAAATTGTAATTTTCTTTCGCGTTACATTTAAGTTTACTCTGTTACAAATCTACGGGTGTCTGAACGAGTTCTATGTATTCATCATCCATTTTCATTTAACCAGCAGGATAAGAAAGAAAAGTGTCACTATCGACGACTCGCTTGTCAAAGGCTAATCCGTACTGTTTGACGCGTTTTACAATCTTGATTTTTTTTACTTGCTGGTTCATGCACAGAGAAACATGGATTCACTATTGGTATGGTACGCCTCTCGTCCAGGGGTCACTGAATCTCGTCCGACACATTTTGCTCCATGATGTCATAATGCAATCGCTGACTTTCGCGATAATTTAGAGTAAATCTTCGCACTTTACAACAAGTCTTCCCTTGTTTCGTTACATACCCATAATTCTTGGTACCACCAGACACGAATTCGGTAATGTAATCACTAGCGTCTGATTCACTTTTCATCTCTCGTAGATGATCTCCTAATTACATGTCACTTTGTCCGGGGCTCCATTTGTCAATCACAGAATTTGTGTCGTAATACATGACACGGTCGTCCAATCGATCTGAGTACTAGTAGAATTTCAAACGAGCTTATGCGGTGGTAAAAGTGCAAAATTCTCAATTTGGAAAAAAAGGCTTTAAAAGTTCATGATATAATTTAAAAAGAGTTACAAGAAAGAAAATGTGGTTTCAAATGGCTAAAACTGTCTAAAGGCATAGTTCACACCCTCTACCTCCTCCCTTTTGTCATCTTTCCTTTTTCTTTGAGCTCCGGGGAACTTTCCTTTTCCTTTTTATGTCGCCTTGGCTCTTTCTTTTGTGCCAGGTGAACAGGCGCCTAATCTTGTTGCCGGCACTCAGCTTCCGTAAATTTCTTAAAGGAATGCCTAGAGCATCAAATAGCTTCAAACAGCAGAAATACCAATATCGAAGTATGCAACAGCATCATAGAGACCCATCTCAAGAATTTCACCACTGATATATACTTCCGTAAGGATGCGATGCCATACCGTTCAATGTCTGGTCCTGGTTTTGTGTTTTCCCATGCAAGCACTTTTCCAACAAGCTGTCTTCACTCAGTCTCACATACTCAGGTTTGACTTTAGCAATAACTGGCAAGGGAAGTCCAGGTCCATGTATGCAGAAAATTGTACCGTTTGCTATGTCTCGCTGATACCGGCACCAACTTGTGCTGCTAGTAGGGCAATGATCGTGTAGTGGGCGGGACTCACTGGAAGCTCAGTGCATAAAACTGGCATGGATGGCTTTTCTCATTCCTCTCCCTCCCAGGCCTGGGTTTTCACGCTTCAACTTACGAAGTGCTGTGCCCACCCTTTTCTGCACATGACCGATGCATTTTTCTTTTCAACCGTAATACCAGAGGCTAAATATACAACTTTCACCTTGCTAAAACTTTTACTTTCACCATCTCCATAATATTCAGTATACCGCAAGTTATGAAGTTCCACAGATCTTTTTAATATACGGTCGACACCTTCAGGTTCCATGGCAGGAGCAGAGCCTTTAAAATTGGTTTTGCATGTGATGTAGTCTGCTCTCCATTTCTGGAATTCTTCACTGTTCTTGTCTAAATGTTCATGTAACTCACATTGCTTACATGCCTGGCTAAGAGCCTCAACATCAAGCACCTTTCCTGTGTCAATAGGTATGACGGCTACATAGCCATTTTTTGATGAAAAGCATCTTTTCTGCCATGTCTCATCCCAAGACACACCACAGTTCACAGGTTCAGTACCAGCAGAATCATTTGACCCCTTCAGTTTTCTTTCTTCCTCAGCTACTTTTCTCATACATTCTTTAGCAATAGACCGCAAACAAGATGCGATCATGCTTTAAATCTTGGAATAACTTTTTGGAGCTGGGGTGGGGAATGTTCATTGAAGTGCAAAATGTTTTGGCACCAGTATGCCCTTTTCCAAGGGTTCGCATCCCATAAACAATTTGTGTGGTCACCTCAAAGCTCTTTCCATGTTGCTTAGAAGTATAAAATAAATGTTTCCAGCCTCAATTCTCGCACAGTAAACACAGACTTGAGGCGCACCTCTTCCTGTTAATTTCATCTTCCGTAAACAAAAGATTCAATTCACCACATTGATGGCATCTCAACATCCAAAGCACATTGCACAGAACTTCCATGTCAAAGAGCCTGAAGCCTGTAATCGCTAGCCTACCTCTAGATGTTCCATCATATTCATCTACTGGCTTCTTTACTTCGGTTTCCTCCTTTAGTTTCCGGAAAGAAGCGGACAAAGTTTCCTCTACTTGATCGTCAATTAAAGTATTCGGCGATTTCAATTCATCTTCAAGCCCATCGGAACTGTTTCCTCCACCCACGCAGTCTCCCTGGTTGTATTTTGTTAGCTTGATGGTTCTTCGCAAAACAAAAATGTAAAAGATCTATTAAACAGAAACCTAGAGATGTAATAACATAAAAGTTTTAAGCAGCAAAAATTTGGTTGGAACTGTAGATATTGTGCAAGGATAAGATTAGACCGGATTTTTGATCTTGACCGAAGGTTGGAGAAAGCTCAATACGATTGTTTCCCTCTAGAAAGAAATAAAAGTGTTTATAAATAGAATTCATGTCCATCATAACATTGTGGCTCATTGACACCATCGATGTGTTCCGTTTCGCTTGCTCACCGCTTGCTCACCGCTTGTTCACCGCTTGCTATGTGGACTGATAATTAGGTATCACTTTAAGTTGTACGACAACGCCTGCCCCTTATTGGATCTAATTGTTTGTGTCAGTTTTTGATGAAATTAATTGAGCAAAAATATTATAACGGAATATGAGCTATCGCCCGTAAGGAAATGGCCGCTTAGCGGCACGACTTTCTGGACTCGCTGCATTTTATTAGTCCTCGTCAAGACACGACGACACGACTACAGTAGATGTTGTTGGATTATACTTATTCCATAGATCACTTTAAGCAACAAAACTTAATGAGAGATTTCTTAACCACCTCAGTGATATCGATCTCACTAAACCTATTAACATGTATTAGCTAGGGCTGTTCACAAATCAAGTCTTTTCACTCTTTCTCTTTATTCTCATAAAATTGTTGGTGACTGAATATCTAGCATTTACCAAAATCTTAAGATGTATTTTTTTCTCAACTTATAAGTACCGTGGAGAACCCGACCAGGTTTGAGAGGCTTTGGTTACCCTAAACACCGTAAAAACAAGAGTATGACAGTTTGTTTTTGGATAAATGAAAGTCAGGACAGGAAGAATTATGAGAAAAAAGTATCACTAAGCTAATGAATTCTGAGAAGAGTATTCGCTGCAATGAGGTGATGTAATAATCATTTTGGTTGATATTTGAGCCCCTGCATGAAATATCTAGCTAAAAGATCCGCAATGACGATATATAATATTGGGAGCATTAGCCTAAATAGCAAAAAACTAAACTAAATAGCAAACACAGTACCAAGCAATTTAGTCAAGGTTTTTTTCCAGAGTGTGTTTCTGTTTGGTGCCCACAAAGGTTACCTGGCGAGAAAATCCATACCTACTAGTATCAATATTCACAAATATTATTAACTTCAAAGAATTTCAGTCTTTTCATTCAAACGACTGAAGAATTGTTCCTCTCATCCTCTTATCTTCTCTCTGTGTACAATATGGAAAATATAAGGACAAGTCGTACAAAACTCATATAATTTTCGAAAGCGTTCGATGTCAACCCATAAATATTTGAGTAAAAAAAAAAGGGGGGAGGGCAAATTTAAAAAGTCGAATTAGAAAATATATTCCAGTTGTAAACTCAGCCGAAAAAAACTGATATTGGAGTCATCGGTGTTATGAACTATACTTGAATCATTTACTAACAAAGCAATATTTTAACAAGCAAAGACTCATGACCCAAGGAAAGTTTTGTTACAATTAATTTTCCTTCTCGTTGGCCATTGGCTAAAACAGAGGGTTCTTATCGAGGGAGTTTTTTTCTCAGCTCCAAATTATCATTGAGAGACCGTCAACTTGTGTAACGAATTGTAAATTGGATCACAACAAAACCTGACTGTTCAAAACACTGTTGTGTGTATTGGATCACGTATGGTTTGTGTGTCCTTTTTTGATACGCAAACAAATGTTCACAAACAGCTTACTGTTTGCTGTGTGGGATGTTTTCTTTCCTGGTGTTCTCTAATACGACTTTATGAAGAAACAAACATGTCCTTTTCTCTGTAACAATAGCTAAACGCTTTGTTATCTTAAATCAAATTTTAAGCAAAGACTTTTATTGAAGTAGACGTAAGTTTTGAAAATTGGGGAATATCACATGGGGTATATCGTCATGATTCGATTTAGCACCCGGGGCGCTTATTTCCTTTTGGTATCTCAAGGGAGGGCGCTTATTAGGAACAGGGTGCTTATTCTTTTTTTGAGACAAAGAAGAATGTGATATTTCTTTTGACTGGATCTTTTGTTTTAAGGAACGGTTCACTCACGGCGACATAATAGCTGAGAAACTGAGACGAAGACCACTTTTTTGTCATGACGCGTTTAGCGAGAAATTAAAGGAAAATGGACCACGGTTGATCGCAATGTATGTGTACTCTATTAGTGCTGTTACTGAAACAGAAAATGATTACGGGCGCTCATTGAAATGCCTATCAGTAGCGATTTCGTAAAACTTTTCAGAATAAAAGTAAACTTTAAAACACGACGTTTCGACCAAACTTCGGTCATTTTCAAGTGGGTAGTAAGAATGTCACGATGAGTATATATATGTGTATAAGAAGTATAAAAGTTTTTTGGAAGTGTAACCAGACAATGAGAACATAAAAAAAGAAGAAATAATTAGAAGCTAGTTAAAAACCAAATTAAAGATAAAAATTAGAACCTAATTAAAAACCTTTGCACGAGTTGAGTCCGACTGCACATTGAGAGCGGTCTTAGTTCTTGAATAAAAATCATTTCTTAAAGTAGGCAGTCAAATTTGTCGTACACTTCTTTAAAACATTAAAATTCTTCGTAAGATCCCTTGAGGCCAAAGAATGCTTGTCGCGAAAATGTTTGCCAATCAATGAAGTCTAGTTTCTGTGTTCTTGAACACGTTAATGCAGATGGCGGCGTGTGAAACCAATATAACCTGTATCGCACAGGTCATATTTAAATTTGTAAACAAGGCACAACCGGTGGCTTCGCTTCTCGTAACTTGAGATCTTGTTCGATCTTCTGGCTGACAGGCTGTACGGTCGTGTGGATCTTCTGACTAAAATCTTTGAGTTGGACACATACAATATCAGCCGAGGCCTGATCTTTAAACGGTAGGACAACAGAAATGGGGTTTGTTCGATCGCTGACAGTCGGTGAGGAAACAGGTTGATGGCGATAAACGTGAAAAAGTAGAGTTGACAAGTTTGTCAGGATATTTCAGTCGAGAAAACAATAATTTCAGTCGATCACATACTTCAGAGAAGTAACACCAATTGGATGAAAGCCGAAATGCACGATCAAGCATAGTTTTTAGTAACCCGCGTTTGTATCGGTAGTCTAAATGGCTCTTGTAATGCAGCAAAAGGCCAGTATTTGTGGGTTTAACGTACACCTTAGTCTCAACATGTGTGTGTTTGTTGAGCAGCTGGGTGCCCAAAAAGGGAAGCGTGCTATTACTATTCGTCTCCATGGTAAACTTAAATGATAAACCGGAATGGTACTGGTTTAAAATCTCGAGGAAATTGACTGCTGATGTTATGTGTGGCATGATAGTCAGTGTGTCATCCACATATCTCTTGTAGTATGTGGGCATCTTGGATTCAAGTTTCAAAGTATCCTCAATGCTGCACATAAAAAAGTTGGCTAATAGAGGACCAAGGGCGGAGCCCATAGCAACTCCGTCTGTTTGTTCACTTATAAATGGCCGTTAAACAATAAAAGTTGGTCCTTTGTAACCGCTCTAAGAAGATCGACAAGGTCCAGCTTATTGTAGTTGAGGTGGTGTGTTTCATTCGGAATTGCGTTCTTACTATTCACTTGAAAATAACCGAAGTTTGGTCGAAACGTCGTGTTTTACCGTTCATTTTTATTGTCAAAACTTATTGGAATGCCCCTATTCAATAATGCTTATTGAATAGGGGCGCTTATTATAATTAGAATAGGGGTACTTATCTTCGATATGCATTGTAAGAGCTAAGTAACTCCCACAATAACACAACAAAATGACCTGGCCAGGTCTCGAACCTAGACTCACAACTAAGAGTCCACCTCGTCAACAGTTTAGGCACCGCGTCTCCCACTCTATTTTTACTTTTTTTCTAAATATCCGATTAACCTTCGCCTACTCGAGTTTTTAGAATACTTTTGGGTAGTTAAAAGCTTGCAACAGTAGCCGGTAAGTCTATAGACTTCATAAATATGCTTATAAACTGTTTATAAACTCTTTATATGCTTTATTCGAAGCTGTCATGAGCCAGATGATTAGAGGCAAACCTTAATTTGCCTTCATACGTATCCATGTTATTAGATCGAATCACATGCACAGAGTTCTTTACGGAAGATACTTTCGCGAATGGGATATAAGAAAAATTAAATCAGTGAGAGCCATGACGCGCAATATCCTCAAGAAAGCTCAACAAACAAACGCTCGTTCCTTTTAATCAAAGGAAAGTATGCCGTGGGCATATCTCAGCGAGTGTGCAGCGTGGATCCTTTTCTGCACGCTAATTTTACTGTTTCCTTGACGAAATAAGCTGGGAAAGAGAGACTTTTCTTAGTGCGTCAGTTTATTCATTTAGTGTTTTGGGATGGCACTCTAAGAAATCGGATATCATTCTTCTTCTATGGAAATTGATCTCTTGTTCATTACAAGAATGTCATCAAGAATATTTGATTGATCAGGAATCTTTAAAAGTGATTAATGATAATTCGTCCCCTTTTGATTTCGAATTGTAACATATTGGAAAGAGCTATGCTACTTTATCTGGAGTAAGTCCTAAGGCTGTTGAAAATTCCATGTTGATTGGAAGGCAACACTCAAACGATAAATTTCTTGAGGAAACAAACATTAAAGAGGCTTGAGCACTCCAAAAGGCAAAGTGAAAGGTTCTGAAAAAGGAGACTATCACAAGTTCAAGAGATGAGCCTTAAAACTTTCTGGAAAATTTGAAATACATGTTATTGACGATGGAATGATTCTAATGGCGGAGGTTGGCTTAATTGGGTGGAACTAAAAATCATTTACATCACGGGATCTTCATGTACTTGTATTAGCCCAATATTTCGGTTTGCGGCCTAAGATGACTGGAAGAGTGAGAGGCACAAAATAATTGTTAAAGACTACATTTGAAACTCAAACTTTGTGACAATGTGTGCTTGTTTAGTTCTGAGTTGCAAGTGCCAAATGTGTTACACTCTTTTTTTGTTTATAAGAACCTTTTTTAAAGGAATGTTTAAGCTGAGATAAACCAAAATTTTGAAAACATACTAAGAACATACCCAGGCTGAAAGTCAGTTAAGAACGTCTTTAATTTGCTAATTTTTTTTGTGAGAAGTGTAAATATAGGTAAAACCAATGTAAAACTGTGGTCTAACAAGACAATTAATTCAAATACTCAGGGATATTTTTTAACACTGACAATGCGGTTTCTTTATTGCACAATACGCTTAAGTCGAACTTAATTTATGTATTGAAGCATTATGCCACACAACTTGAAGATGTTAATAACGTTTTCAGGCACAAATCGCAAAAAAATAAGTATGTTCAGCCTCAAGCCCAAATTAGACGATGTTCTAAAAAAAAGAGTGTATTTGCACATTTACTGGCCAGGCAAGAGGGTGTACTCCTTTGGCTTTGTTGATTAGATCAGCTTTTCGGGCCTTTCTCACCGATGAATAAAGTTGAGATCACAACCTCATTTCATCAAAGGATGATTCGTAAATTGTATAGGAAATACAGTTTATATATGGAAAATTAAAGGGAGGTTTTTTCGGTGGAGGAAGAGTGTTAAATAATTACATTACGATTCACGAAGGGAGTGAAACTTTTTGAAGGCTACAATATTATTTTACGGTGGGTCACAAAAAATTACCATTAAGCAAGTGCTTTGAGCTAATCCATATATAAAACGATTAATCATTTTACAGTTTATAAACTACAGAATTCGAGAATTTCCTTGTTTTTTTAATTTTTCTGAAATGCAGAGATAATTGAAAAGAAAGAGAAAACTACTCATGTGTCTGCAATCGATTTAATACGCGCTAGCGTTTTCTTGTTTCGGCAAATAGTCTCTGGGAAGTCAATCAGCATGCCAAAATGTGCTAAGAAGTCGTGTGGCCGGTTATTAATGGACGTATTCTTGCAAAAATATGAGCTTTTCAAGTTCGAGTTTGCAATTTTTATTGCTGACCTTTGCACTCATCGTCATATCTCAAAAAGAATTCGAAAATCAAAATTCGGCCGCGCGGTTTTTTTCTTCAACTATTGATCTTACTCTCTGCCAATTTCCAAGGGAATCGGTCTTATTCCGTGAGCCCCGAATTCGAGAATGTTTGGCCAATTGGTTCGAAGGTCAAAGCGTAGAAGAGCGCTTCCAAAGTTTCCTTAGCCAATTTGTTTACTTTGATTCGAAAATGATCTTTTCCTAAATTCTCACCAGGAATAATGTTTTTACCTCCCAAAGTGGTGAATTTCGATAGACTGCACTAAAATACTTAAGATTATGCAACAAAATCATTTTCGAAAATTTCCGTCCCTCAATGTATCTTGTATCCTTATCACATTCACACAATTGTGGAGTTCTCTACCTACAGATATAGATCCAGTGCAAGCTTTAAGGTTTTTAAGAAAAACACAATATATTGATACAGTTATCTACTTATCATAGTATTTATTCATAAGGGATAGGAATGGACTTGCACTTCTTACTGATTATAATTAATTCATGTAATTTGGGGTGGGTCATGGGTTTGTTAGTCTGAGTGTCAAGCGTTTATACCAGTAAAATTAATTAATTAATTTAATTCTTTACGATAAAATTAAGGGCTCAAAATTTCATCCATAGCTCGCTCGTTAGTTTCATGACTTGATTACTCTCTTATAAACTGCGAACGAGGAGTGATGCAATGGACATAAGTGAACTTGAGTCGTAGAAACAGCACAACATTGACCAAAAGGACTGCAAAGTGATACGTGATACGCAGAACACCGCAGACAATTTGACGCAACAGCAGATTGATAAAGTTCAAACAGAATAACAACTCTAGAGCGCTGTTTTGACCTGGTTAGTAATAATGCCAACACGATGTAACTGCAGGGAATAGAACAACTAGCTCAGAGGCCAATTGCAATTGTCTTCCACATATTCAAGGTGGGGACTCTCAATGGAATTTTGATCCAAATGTTTGACTATTTTTCATTAACTGTAGCATGAGAGAAGGTCAGCAAGAAACCTAAAGCTCGGGGATTTGGTGGAAATTGATTCCAAGTTGTTAGACAATTTAAATTGAGATGTAATAAGATAAAAAATTTTAAGCAACAAAAATTTGGTTGGAACTGTAGATATTGTGCGAGGATAAGATTAGACCGGATTTTTTATCTTGACCGAAGGTTGGAGAAAGTTCCAATACGATTGTTTCCCTCTAGAAAGAAATGGAAGTGTTTATGAATAGAATTCATGTCCACCATAACATTATAGCTGATTGACACCATCAGTGTGCTCCATTTCGGCACCGCTTGCTCACCGCTTGTTATGTGGACTGATAATTAGGCATCACTTTAAGTTGTACGACAACGCCTGCCTCGGCAAATGTTAATGTGTATATTGGCTCTGATTGTTTGAGTCAATCTTTAATTAAATTAATCAAGCAAGAATTTCATACTGGAATATGAGCTATAGCCCGTAAGGAAATGGCCGCTTAGCGGCACGACTTTCCGGACTCGCTGCATTTTATTAGTCCTCATCAAGATTCGACGACACGATTACAGCAGATGTTGTTGGATTATACTTATTCCATAGATCACTTTAAGCAACAAAACTTAATGAGAGATTTCTTAACCACCTCAGTGATATCGGTTTCACTCGACTTATTAACATATATTAGCTGGGGCTGTTCACAGGTCAAGTCTTTTCACTCTTTCTCTTTATTCTCATAAAATTGTTAGCGACTTAAGATCTAGCATTTACCAAAATCTTAAGATGTATTTTTTCTCAACTTACATGCGTCGTCGAGAACGCGACCAGGTTTGAGAGGCTTTGGTTACCCTAAACACCTTAAAAACAAGAGTATGACAGTTTGTTTTTGGATAAATGAAAGTCAGGGCAGGAAGAATTATAAAAAAAAAGTATCAAGCTAATGAATTCAGAAAAGAATTTTCGCTGCAATTAGGTGATGTAATAATCATTTTGGTCAATATTTGAGCCCCTGCATGAAATATCTAGCTAAAAGATCCGCAATGAAGATATATGATATTGGGAGCATTGGCCTCTCAACTAAATAGCAAACACAGTACCAACCAATTTAGTCAAAGTTTTTTTCCCCAGAGCGTGTTTCTATTTGGTGCCCACGAAGAATACCTGGCAGGAAAATCCATACCTATTAGTATCAATATTCACAAATATTATTCATCTAAAAGAATTTCAGTCTTTTCATCCAAACGACAGAAGAATTGTTGCTCTTATCCTCTAATCTTCTCTTTGTGTACAATATGGAAAATATAAGGACAAGTCGTACAAAATTTAGATAATTTTAGAAAGCTTTAGACATCAACCCATAAATATTTGAGCAAAAAAAAAAAGAGGGAGGGCAAATTAAAGTAGTTGAACTAGAAAATACTTTCCAATATTTTTTCAGCCGAAAAAAAAAATGATATTGGAGTCATCGGTGTTATGAACTACACGCGAATCATTTACTAACAATGCAATATTTGAACAAGCAAATGACAATGACTCATGACCTAAGGAAAGTTTTGTTACATTTTACTTTCTTTCTCATTTACCACTGGCTAAAGCGGAGGGCTCCTAATGAGGGTTTTTTGTTCATTCTGCTCCAAATGATTATCGAGTGGGCCTTCAACGTGGATAACGAACTGTAAATTGGATCACAACGAAACCTGTTGCGTGTATTGGATCACGTATGGCTTGTGTGTCCTTTTTTGAGACGCACACAGTTTGATCAGTTTTGAGAAAGAAAGGCAAAACAGAAACAGATCTGAGCGTTTAAAACTTTATTGTGGATTTGAAAAATGTAAAGTTGAATAATTGCCTTTTCCTTTTATGTAGAACTTATAAGTTAGAAATTTGAAACTGTGAGATAGGTCGGTCTACCAACGGTCCATAAGGGTATTGTTGACTGCTTGAAGTCAACCTTAAGGTTGCTACACTTGCACACTATTGCACCAAATATGTGTCCAATACTGTTTTCTTTGTATAATGTTTTGTATTGTAATATGACTTTAAAAATATTTAAGCGATATATCTTTAGGATGTCTAAAAAACATGAGACTAAAAAGCAAGAAATAATTACCAACTGAATTCTACCAGCCCTTGTTGATAGTTTTTCTCTTTTTTTAATTTATTTACTCTGACCGAGTTTGTAAAATGCTCCTTGGAAACAACATTGATTAAGACTAATAAAAACGATATCAATTGTTATTTATCGGAAGGCTAACTGAGTTGACTACATTCCTGATACTGTCACAAGCCATTATATATATTGAAAAACATTGTTGTTAGTATCGATAGTTTAAAAACGCCCCTCACGCGTGGCAAGAACTAGAAGCAGCTGTCTTCTAGAGCAAATCAAAGAGCCTAAATAGCTTATCGGTGAAAGCACGGCATCAGAGATGTGGTACATTATAACGACTTCTCTTTGTACAGTCCTGTTGGTAACTCTCACCAACGGTGCTTCCTTCAACAAAGACTCCGCTTTGCAGGGAAGAAATGAACAAAGAATTGGTAGGTAATAAGGTACATGAATAAGTAGTTATCTTCGAGTTACTGAAAAACAACAAATATATCATCTTTGTAAATCCGGGGATATACTTTGAACATTCGTGTCAATATAGTTTCACAAAAAGATCCAAACAACAATTTTCCTGATGTGGGATCTCCCTTTTTAACAAGAATTTTATTTGTGTCTGCGAAAAGGCTACATGCGTATTGCCCTTTCTTCATCATTTCGCTGCTGTACTTATCTCGTGTACTTTTTATTCAACTCGGTCTTCGTCTCGACCCCGTTTGTGCTGACAAACATAACAGATACATAACATAAAATCTACAATCCCAGCTAGAAAAGTGAATCATTCTGCAAATAGATCACTGCATAACTCACCGTTCATTAATGGGACTCATTTTATCACAACAGAATTAAAATCACTAAGCTAAGAGGCTTTGATTTGTTTAGTCAGTATTTAACTTGAGCTCTCTAGGTAAAATCTTTGGTAAAGAAAATTCTTTGAAGAAAGCAAGTAAGACGGAAATAAAAGGAAAGAGACGCAGAAACATAGAGAGAGAGAGAGAGAGTGGGAGAGAGGGGAGACAGAGAGAGAGAGAAATAATGAAAATCGCGTGCTTTCAAATGCAAAACGGGCGAAAAAGAGGGAAACCTTTAAACTTCGGACTGGACCCCGCTGTGCATTTCAGTGCTGGCTCATTTAATTTGTTGCCTTGAAAGTGGTACTAGGGCTATGCTGCTGCTACACCTAAAGACAGAAAAGGAAAAATTGTCTCGGAACAAAATATGGATAAGCCGTGATGGTCTAACAAAATACGCTACGCAAACTGCAGGTCAAATGAGGACCCGTTTTAGACAAAGACCATTAAAGACCATTGCAAATATGGGAATAAAAAAATCATTTTGAGTATATTGATATTGCTTTAATCTTTGTCATGAACAGGACCAAACAAGGGTGTTTCAAGATTTCGCAGGTTTTTTGGGGTATGCGGAAACCAAATGTACAGTACAGCTATGTTCTTGTGTTGTGATGATACATTAATCCCTAGGACAACAACAGCACGTCTCATGTGCTGTGGTAGCGAGTCATACAATCCATTAACCCAGATGTGCTGCGACGCTAACCCACATTCAAAGATAGGATTCCGGCAACCAAGCTGCTGTGGAAGTGATCCTTATGATGCAAATTACACATTGTGTTGTGATAATACGCCATTACCAAAGGTTGGAGTCCAATCAGCCTGTTGCGGAAGTCACGTATACAATATGGCTACCCAAATATGCTGTGATAGCTATGTACAATTCAAACCAGGGATACACTCAGTTTGCTGCGGCTCGCTAGCATACGATGTCAATACTCAGCTCTGCTGCGAGGGTCTTCCTGTCCGCAAAGTAGGAAATCATTCAGCTTGCTGCGGAAGGATGGCATATGATGTACAGAATCAATTGTGCTGCGAAAATCGGGTAGTTCCCAAACCCTCACCTTACTCAGCCTGTTGCCTCGCTGAGCACTATCCCACTTCCTACAATACAGTTACCCAGCTTTGTTGCGCGGGTTTTGTATATCCAGCATCTCCTGGCGTACGATGTTGTGGAGCGATGATGTATCACACAAGGATGAATATGTGTTGCGATGGCAGCCTCATATTGCCTATATTAGTAACGGGATGCAGAGGATTTGCCTGAGACCGAGCCATCATAATAATATAAGTATGGCTGTAAAAGCAAAATCACAAAGGTCTCAATGGGGTGATGAGTTTTACGGATTACGGTTAATATTTTCTCATTGAGGTCAAAATTTTTTAAATAGAGAATAATACATGGGCGCGCGTAGTTATGGAATTTCTCTTCGAGTGTTTAACACGATAGCTCACGAGTGAGATGTCGAGTTGTACACGAGGAGCGAAATTTCATATCTACAAGCAACCATGTATTATTTTGTTTATCATATAAACACAAAAGCCCTTTACTGACTAGCAAAGTCAACTTTGTTAATGAATGAATGAATGAAAAAAAAAAAAAGATTGATAATCCCTGAATAAAAATCGTAAAGTGCGTTGGCGCACCTAAGATGAAAACGTGCGTTAAATCACTACAAAATAAACAATGGCCTAATTTTCAATATGCGAATTCTCAGTTATTGAAATTGTACCGACAAAAGAAATCTTTCAGGTACACGGCCAAAATCGGCCTGTGGCAAATCTTCTAGTTGTTGATTTTCGTTCTCAGCCGGGAGAAATCCATTACCAAGGCCACTGAATACGTAACTTCGGTTTTTCTTTTCGTATTTTGGTTTTCTTCCCCCTCTAGGAAAGTTTGAACGTCACTGTCTGTTAGCGATACGGATTTTTCGGTGTTTTAGTAGCCATAATCCGAAAAGATTCCGACAAACGTCTGTGGATTGAGAATGGTGAAGGCTTTGCCGTTCATTCATCAACCTGATCGAGAGGCGCGAAAGGCAAGTGGCGCGTCAGTAGCTGATTGGCGATATCAAACACACGTGAAAAAATATCGTATTTTTTCACTTGTGTTGTTACGGCTTTTCACAGGGCTGGAAATCCTTGTATAAAAACGTAGTTTATATGATAAAGTAATTTTTATTACAACTAGAGGTTAAAATTTGTCAAATTTTACGGCTAACAGCCAAAATCTTTGGCCGTTTACGGCTAACGATTAACCCCACTGAGACCCTCGATCATATCTTCAGATATGTAATAATTCCGAAACCATATTTTGCATTGAATCAAAAGAAACGAGCCACTCAGGCATGATAGTATTACTGTCAACTGTAGAAGGGTAACATATTTAAAGTTATTCATTTTTGGTTGTAAACTGTACCTGCACATGTATCTACTCATCAAATATATTTCATATCAAAGGGCATTGATTATTATTGATTACACTTTTCTTCCTATTCACTGGGTGTCCCAAATTGTCATGTCGACCAGTGTAAACAATATACCTTTAGGTATCTTTATGTTTCCAACTGGTCCGTGCATCGGTCCTTAGTTCTCCATGCAAGGAACCAAACGGTTCTTCACTGGAAGTTTTTATTTGGCACCAAAGGATGAGGCTAATTAAAGAAAGAAACAGCGTAAGAAAGATAAGTTAATTTTATTTGAAGGGTTTGCCATGGCTAGAAACAAATAATAATTACCATGAAGGTATCGGAAGTTCATTAATACATTACATCACAAAGGGTTACTAGATAATGACATTAGCTCAGGGACCACCAAGGGATTTTCATTCCATCGTGCATTTCACATTTTCAGTTTGACGCGCAGTACAGAAACAGAAGTGTGATGTTTTAAGTACTGAAAAGTTATTAAATATTTTTTCATGATTTGTGATTTGATAAGCTTTCTTGTTGTGTTCGGCACCTTTTTTGTTATGGTCAATGGCCTTTGTTCAGATTTTCATGGAGGCACGAAGTCTCTGGAATTCATGCATTGAATGTTCAAAATTCTTCTTGAGCGTCTCTACTACAATCTCTGCTTAAACAACTCCGATAATCGTTAACTATATTTGACAATACTTAAACGTCCTTACAGATAAAAGAGGATTCTAACCCTTTGCCGAGAATTATTCTACATAAATGCTGGTTTCGCATTCACGCAATCACTGAATTTCCCTTTTTTTCTTGAAACTATGTTGTTATCAACGAACCCTGAAGAATGAAAATAATGACTAATTGTAACTTTAAATGAAACAGCTTGTTCGTCCTGATGCAAATGTAACAAACACAAAAAGATATATAACGATACCCTTTCCTCTAACCTGTCCCTAATTAGCTTGAGTTCAGTCGGTTATGTGCGAAATCAGAAGGTCATTGCAATTGAAAAGCTGATTTATTTTCAAAGAAAGGCTAAGTACCTATAACTGAATAAACGAAAACCTACATTAGATGTAAAGTTTCACCCACATATGACAGGGAGTCAGTTTGCTTTTCTAGCCCAAGAGTAATCAGTCCTATTAAAGAGAAACTTACTTCGTTACTGATTTTCGTTTAAAGTGTTTTAATTAAGCCGTTTCTTGAACTTCAGGAGTTGATCAATGTTTAAAATTTGCTGTTTTGGTCCTCGAGACGGTTCACCAAACAACCAGTAGTGTTTGGCTTTTTTTCCATATCTCATCTTGGTTTTGCAACGGCAATAAAGAGTTGGCCAAAAGTGATTCGCTACCATAAATGAATTCATTTGGTGGCATTGATAAACACTTTCGTGTTTGTTAAACAATTTCTCCTCATCAAAAGAGGATATTTATTAAAAATTTAACTTCTCACGACTTTTATGGCAGAGATTGATTTTGTCAATTCCTGTGGACTACAAGAGAGTAGTTACTACGGACAGCTTTTGAGGAACACTAAAGACGTGTTGAAAGTTTGTTCAAATTTCCAAACATGAACCATTTCCACTTAATCAAAACTTGTTATTAACCACCTCTTTTGTTTAAACTCCTATAGCCTGTCTCAACCTGCTATCAAAACTGAAACAAAATAACAAATATTGAAAGAAGAGAAACTGTTCAAGAGCGCTTTAACAAACCCTGGGTGAATGTAGCTGAAAACGATTTATAATCTTACTTCGATTCTAGCGACGTGCAGCTTGTTGTGTCATGTTGAAAAAGTGGAAACTTACGCTGCACAGACTATTAGACTTCTTTTCCAGGGTGACGTAAAAATGTTTGTTTTGAGATCAGTTAATAGCAGCAGGGAATAAAATAACCATATATATTTTAGAAAAAAGGCCATTCGACCATTTAATCTTACATCACCATATTCAACAATAAACAGGAACAAAAGGCATCTGTCTGCGGATCCAACGCCATTCGAAGAGTTGAGGACTAAGTGCAAGGTGCAACTTTTGCGGAAGAAGGTAAATCATTGACCTTCGTGTATACACTATACAATTATTCTCTTTGCTTAATTCTAGTCTTATTTGTTTATGAAGTTGTCTTTTATTTCTTTAATTCTGGCTCTGGCATGGCTTTCAGTGGTGTAGATATTATAATCAAGTTAGTCGGGATTATTTCATGGTAAAAGCGAGTACAAGTAGTAGCTTCACATAAGACAGTTACATAACTAGAGGTTCATTTGTCTAACTAAAGTTTTCTGTCGCTGTTTTGGTGTCTCACTACTTCACTGTGCCACATGATACTGAATCGCTGAACATTTTTAAAAAATTGTCACGGCATCTATATCAGTAACAACACTTAATCAGTTTGATCACTCATTACGGCGTTACGTTCAAGATACTGTTAAGAAAATAATGAACATGAAGTTTCTCGCAGGAAACGGATATTTTTTTCCATTCTAGTAGCCGAGTTAAGATCGGTTAAACTTTCAAAATAAAGGAAACAAAGTAGGGAGAGGGGGATTGTTACCGGCCCAAGTCATAGGTTTAAACATTAACCGATAAATCATGAGGTCATCGATGTAAAAATTATGAAGAGGCGAAACAAAACAAATCTAAAAGTGAGGTTAATTTAGATTTCTTCTTCCTTTTCGTACTTTTTCATTAAAGACAGGTTAAAATAAGTTCCTAGCGAACAATTCCGCAGTAGATTGAAATTGTTAAAATTTCAACATCTTTCTCTCGTTTTGTTTTGACATTTTGTCACTCAATCTTTCATATGATTTCTGGTTGTTTGAATTTCTCATGAGCTGGAATTGAATAACATAAAGTGAAATAATTGCTAACAAAATAAGAACTTGCCGGATACCACCTCACTTTTTAGTGAAACGGCCACATATCAGGCCTTATCAGCCACCATGACCCCTCACAACGGCAACATACTAGCTCCTTTCAGCTTCCTATATTGAAAAGATAAGTTTTATGAGACTAAACTTCTTCTGTGCTCACGTACAGGTTTTTCTTTTTTATTCCTTCACGCTTCACGTATCATTACCTCAAATATTGGTTTTAACCATGTATGCAAAATATCCTGCATTTTTTAGAAGTATAGGGCTGGTCGGGCTGACGTGAGCCGGTCTGGAGAGAGCCGTCTGAGCCTGCGCTCGCTTGGTTCTGTTGCAGAGAACGCAAATTCCTGTGGCAGACTTTAATATAAAAATATAACAGAAATGAAAAAATGAGTCACAGTTTTCGATGAATTGTCAGTCTCTTGTTCTGACTCAAGGAACTTGATAAACAGTTTTTATTACGGAATCTTTTTTGTAATCAACGCGCACCAATGGTTTAAATGTAAATGCGTCTTATACAAGATCGAACACGATTTCAAAATTTTAATATTTAGTGCTCCTATTAACAAATACCTTTTGACTGAGTAAGTCTTGACCTCGAACCAGTTTTTTCCCGTACGGCCCTTCCGCTCAGTCACTAAGCACATAGTATTTTTGGCACTAATATTCTTAGAAGAACATCATAATCAGTCGTTACGCGACCCGACTCAACCTCCCTGGTTTTTTCGCTCCTCCGTTACCATTATGCTGTTTACTATCACGCATCATTTTACCGGCTGAACGCCTGAAACAGAGAGCCTTGATTTTACAATTCAGGAACTTTTTGTTGTCAGTGTCAGTTTGGTTCCATACCATCGCCATCATATTGACATAATGTTTCTTTGTTAGATTCATCGAGAAATTTACCAAATACAGAATGAGGAACTTCTTGATTGCATTGGCTCTGATTGCCGTTTTTGCTACTGTGCAGTGTATGCCAGCTGGTAAGTAAGCGATACATCTGCTAGTGAAATGAACGATCTGGTATAAACTTTAAGATGGTGCGGGTTTCGTACTTAGCTCCAATCCTAATCAATTTTGAAAAAAAGATTCAACATGCGATGTGGCTGTGCCCTATGGGGCACACTTAGTCGAAGAGAAAATATCCCAGCTGTTTTTCTTTTCTAATATTTTTTAATGGTTTGTACAGCATTACGGATCTTATACCTAAAATGTCACGCTATTAGATACCCATGAAGATAAGGCTCGTAACTACGTTCCAGAAAGTGCCAATGCCACTGATCCAGCTGTAGCTGAACCATCTGAAGCTGAAAATGATCCAGCTCAGAGCGAGACTGAGCCTGCTGCAGAGGATGCTAGCACTGATGCTGCTGCTGACACCAAAGAAGATGATTCAGCCGCCGCTGATGACAGTAACGATGATGATCTTGATGATGATAGCGTTGACGAGAACGATGAGGATGAAGAGGACGATGAAGATGATGAAGATGATGAGGATGATGAAGACGATGAAGATGATGAGGATGATGAGGATGATGGTGACGATAGTGATGATGGTGACGATAGTGATGATGGTGATGATGAGGATGAGGGTGATGATGAGGATGACGGTGATGATGAATAGATGGTGGTTTATTAGTTGTAAATCATTGGCAAACGAACTAATCTAGTACACAAACTAGTGTATGTGTATCATACTAGTGCCTTTTCCGAATGGAAAATCATATTTAGTACAAATTGCTATGTAGCCTTATGGATGCAATAAAGCACTGTTCTGTGCAGTCATGGTGGCCTTGACATATTAAATACTTAAATAAAAAGTTCTGCTTAACGAAGTCAGAAACATATTTCTTGAAAGAACTATGTTTAGGTTATTACCTAAACGGCATATCAGACAAACCCATTGTCAAAGGAAGTTCTTGTTGCTTTTACGTATCAAAACGAGGGGATATGTATACCTATCTTCAAAGATTGCCCTCATCATTGGCCAAACCACTGGTATGTATCCTTACCCACAAAACCTTTTAGCATCGTCTTGTACGCATTCCATTTGTGTTTCGTAACCCTTCTTGCAACAGCTCTAGATAAAGAGAACCCTCAACTTGAGAAATATACGGTCAATGGATACAAATGCGCTTAGTCATATCATAATGATTCGTGGTTATGCAAAGCTTTATCAACGGGGAATTCTAGCGCGGAAATTCATGCAGAAAAGTCATAAAACAAGTCAGATCAATTAAACTCTTATTGGCTCAAAAATCTGTGATATACTGGTTTGACCAACCCTTAGTTATCGAAAAGGGGGTTAGTTTCTGAAGAAACTATGGCGCTGCGTCGGTTGGAGGTATTACAAGATAATTTTGTTTTTACCAACTAAGTTTATAGTGTAAATTGGCCAACGTAAATACTTTCTGAAGCTTAAGTTAGTTTCAAGCGTTAGTCCTTCGTTAGAGCAGCGGCGAAGGGCTACGCTCGCAACGTCAGCTTTAGAAACTCTTAACAGTGGCCAATTTACATTACCAACTCAGCTGATCAAACCAAATTTCCTCTAATTAATCATAGTCCTGAGGCAGTAAGTTTCAAAATGGCTGCCCCTATTCTTAGCTTGAAGGCTGAATTAAGAATAGTTTTGAATGCATTTGACCCGTGCTCGACGGGAAGAACTGCTGACGACGATATATCTCCAACTCCTCCTATGTTTCCTAGGCCATTCAGTCCTCTGAAAATTTACATGAATTTTGATAGTATCAGACATGGTTTTCTCCTTCAGAAGTTACAGAGCATAGGTGTTGCCTCTTCGAGCTTAGAGTGGTTTCATAATTACCTGTCTGGTCGTAGCCAGCGAGTGCGCATTGGGGATGCTATCTCAGACCCGCTCCCTCTTAAATACGGAGTTGCTCAGGGTTCTATCTTGGGGCCTGTGTTGTTTACCATCTATGTAAATGATCTCTTGTCCGTTCCAGCCCACTGCAAGTCTGTGTGCTACGTCGATGACTGTAAACTATACCTATCCTTTCGCTCAACTGACATCGCTCGCGTATTTGGTTATCTGAACGAAGATTTGAGAGAAATTTGCCCATGGTGCTGTCAGAATTCCCTTTTAATAAACCCAGCTAAAACTAAAATCTTACTAGTTGGTGTTCCTCAACTACTGAGGAAATTGCCTCCAACGTCAATTTCACTCTCGGGAAAGGAAATAACACCAGTCCCTGTGGCAAAGGACCTTGGAGTCTACATCGACCAGTCCTTAACATATAACGATCATGTTGTTAAAGCTACTTCTAACTGTATTTTTAAACTAGTACAGATTAGCAGGATTAAACACCTCTTGGACAGGAAACCCTTTTACTTTTGATGAACGCTTTTGTTTTTAGTACAATGTATTATTATTCAACTGTATGGGCCAACACAACTCAAAGAAATATAAAGAAGCTTCAGCTAGTGCAGAACTTTGCTGCCCGTATTGTATTAGGTTTTAAGAAATTTGACCACGTCTCCCAAGGCATAAAATCTCTTAATTGGCTCACTGTTAAGGAGAGACTTTATTTTAACGATGCTGTAATGGTATTTAAATGTGTAAATAATTTAGTTCCTGAATATCTGGCTGACATGTTTGGCCCACGATCTCGTATTCATAGTAGGGTAAGATCATGTAATCTGCTCCACATTCCACGATGCTGTCTGTCCTCTGGGCAACGTGCATTCACGTATCGCGGATGCAAATTGTGGAATAACCTCCCAAATGACTTAAAAGCAGCTGAGAATGTAAACGCCTTTAGGCTCCGCCTACTGAATGTCTGTCCTCTGGGCAACGTGCATTCACGTATCGCGGATGCAAATTGTGGAATAACCTCCCAAATGACTTAAAAGCAGCTGAGAATGTAAACGCCTTTAGGCTCCGCCTACTGAATGTGCTCCTTAGTGGAAATGTCACGCACAGATGAATCATTTCAATCTTCTATTCTTGTCTAATTTTTGTTTTAGTTCACTAGCGTTTTTAACGTGTACTGGCCTTTTGTATTTATATTGTACTAGCCTTAGTTTTCACTTATATATATATTTTTAGGCCAATACAATGTTACTATAATACTACAATAATTTTAATGTAGGCTTTGTAACTGAAAAACCCAAAACTTGGGAGTTGCAATAAACGTATGTATGTATGTATGTATGTATGTATGTATGTATGTATGTATGTATGTATGTATGTATGTATGTATGTATGTATGTATGTATGTATGTATGTATGTATGTATGTATGTATGTATGTATGTATGTATGTATGTATGTATGTATGTATGTATGTATGTATGTATGTATGTATGTATGTATGTATGTATGTATGTATGTATGTATGTATGTATGTATGTATGTATGTATGTATGTATGTATGTATGTATGTATGTATGTATGTATGTATGTATGTATGTATGTATGTATGTATGTATGTATGTATGTATGTATGTATGTATGTATGTATGTATGTATGTATGTATGTATGTATGTATGTATGTATGTATGTATGTATGTATGTATGTATGTATGTATGTATGTATGTATGTATGTATGTATGTATGTATGTATGTATGTATGTATGTATGTATGTATGTATGTATGTATGTATGTATGTATGTATGTATGTATGTATGTATGTATGTATGTATGTATGTATGTATGTATGTATGTATGTATGTATGTATGTATGTATGTATGTATGTATGTATGTATGTATGTATGTATGTATGTATGTATGTATGTATGTATGTATGTATGTATGTATGTATGTATGTATGTATGTATGTATGTATGTATGTATGTATGTATGTATGTATGTATGTATGTATGTATGTATGTATGTATGTATGTATGTATGTATGTATGTATGTATGTATGTATGTATGTATGTATGTATGTATGTATGTATGTATGTATGTATGTATGTATGTATGTATGTATGTATGTATGTATGTATGTATGTATGTATGTATGTATGTATGTATGTATGTATGTATGTATGTATGTATGTATGTATGTATGTATGTATGTATGTATGTATGTATGTATGTATGTATGTATGTATGTATGTATGTATGTATGTATGTATGTATGTATGTATGTATGTATGTATGTATGTATGTATGTATGTATGTATGTATGTATGTATGTATGTATGTATGTATGTATGTATGTATGTATGTATGTATGTATGTATGTATGTATGTATGTATGTATGTATGTATGTATGTATGTATGTATGTATGTATGTATGTATGTATGTATGTATGTATGTATGTATGTATGTATGTATGTATGTATGTATGTATGTATGTATGTATGTATGTATGTATGTATGTATGTATGTATGTATGTATGTATGTATGTATGTATGTATGTATGTATGTATGTATGTATGTATGTATGTATGTATGTATGTATGTATGTATGTATGTATGTATGTATGTATGTATGTATGTATGTATGTATGTATGTATGTATGTATGTATGTATGTATGTATGTATGTATGTATGTATGTATGTATGTATGTATGTATGTATGTATGTATGTATGTATGTATGTATGTATGTATGTATGTATGTATGTATGTATGTATGTATGTATGTATGTATGTATGTATGTATGTATGTATGTATGTATGTATGTATGTATGTATGTATGTATGTATGTATGTATGTATGTATGTATGTATGTATGTATGTATGTATGTATGTATGTATGTATGTATGTATGTATGTATGCATGTATGCATGTATGGGTGTATGCATGTATGTATGTATGTATGTACTCCTCCTATGTTTCCTAAGCCATCCAGTCCTCTGAAAGTTTACATGAATTTAAAAAAAAAAACTGTTTGGGACTGAATTTGAAACAAGTTCTTTCTTCGAAGGCTTTGCTCGGAACAAGTTCCCAGGGGAATTGGGGCAAATCTGTGTCATTTCAGATCCAGGTCTAGCTACACTAGCTGGCCTTAAAAAAGATTACAAATTCACTAACATCTACTTCAAACTACATTCCTGCAATAGTATAAAGAAAAAACAAACAAACAAACAACAACAACAAAAAACAAATAAAAATCTATCTTTTTGAGGCAACTGATTGAATTCTGAAATTAAACATCAAGGAGCAACAAACTTCCTGCTTTCTCCCATCACCCGAGACCGATGATTTGCAATTGCTTGAGAATTATATGACTGACCGATAAGAATCTCCCTAACATTGATCGCATCGAAGTTCTTTACCAATCCTCTTCTCAGCGAAAGTACAAAAGACAGGAGGCTTACTCTAAGGTGATACGATCGCCCTATTCTTATCTTTTTTATTTATTTATTTATTTAGCTTCGCCTAACTAGAATACAATTTGTAAAAAAGAATACAAAAATTATTAGGCAGGGAGACCACTACAACCTAGCCAATTACAGCGGATCCCTCGTTAATTATTTATATAAAAAATACTTAATAACTAAATCTACTAATATGTAAGCAGAAAACTCAGAGGAAACAAAAAGGAAGTCCAAATTGCTAGAAGCAGCATGTTGGTGGGCATAGGAGAGACCTCGCTGTGTTGCACCTAGGACAGATTGTTCTCCAGGTTCTAATGTCGTCAACGTTGTACAGGTTCAGAGCCTTTTTGTAATATTGAAGTAATAAACTTTTAAAAGAGGCTAGAAATATGTGATTTGTGCGTAGCTCAGTGGGAAGAACATTCCATGTGCGGCACACGCGTATGAAAAATAAACGTCGATATGTAACAGTTCTACTTCGCTTAGGAATATAAGTAATAGCAATGCTGCTCGATGACCTAGTAGATCTTGTAAATTGCCTGCTTACAGGTAAAGCTTCACTATCTATGAAAACTAAGTTATTAACAGCTTTGTAGAAAAAGACTATATCCAAAAATTCATGTCAGTATGAGATGGGCAACAGATTTGTTAGTTGGAGGCGGGTCTCATCGGTGACATCGCAACGGAAGGGGAGCTTCAAAATTAGTTTTGTTGTACGGCGCTGTATGTTTTCAACTCGCTTTAGTAGGCCAATGGACTGTGGCGACCATACTTGGGTTGCATAGCCGAGATGGCACCGGACGATAGAAAGGTACAGTGTATGACGCGTTTGGGTGCTTTGGATGTACCTAGAAAGTCGGCGCACAAACCCGAGGATTTTTGGCTTTCGCACACTGTTCAGATACTTGTTTGTCTCAGGTGAGATTGCTTGACACCCACACCCCAAGGTCTTTCTCTGTGTCGCAAGCTTCCAAAGGCGTTTCGTTGATAGTATATGTAGGTTGAACAAGTGATTTTTTGCGGGAGATGCACTGGTATTTACACTTGGACTGATTAAATATGAGCCCGGATGATTCTAACCAACTGACAAGATTGTTAAGGTCGGATTGCAAGGCGTTACAGTCTGTGATGGAATCGATGCTCTTGAAAATCTTAGTATCATCGGCGTAACAGGCAACTCCCGAAGTCTTAACAGCGTTTGATAGATCGTCCACAAACAGCAGAAACTGTATCGTCCCTAGTAGGGACCCTTGTGGTACCCTGGAAGTAACCGGCAATTCTCGGAAAATAGCTCCGAGAACTGTAACTTGTTGCTTGCGTCCCTGTAAGTATGAACGGAACCAGTCGTAGAGTTTGCCAGTAATACCGTATTGGTGCAACCTTCCAAGTAGCTTGGTGTGATCACTTTGTCGAATGCCTTATTCATGTCAAGATATATATTGTCTATTTGTTACCGGCGTCGAGTTGACCGCCAATGTAATGCAAGACACTGCTGAGCTGGGTCACACAAGATCTACCGGCTAAAAAGCCATGCTGTTCGCGGCTGAAGAGGTGGGATATGTGATCCCGTAGACCCGCCAGGACGCAGCGCAGGAGAACTTTGGAGATGACAGGGAGAGGGGAGATAGGGAGATGATTCTCCAAAAGGTCTCTTTCCTTTCTTGAAAATGGGCACTATATTCGCGAGTTTCTAGTGTTCTGGAAAAATGCCGAGCCGCAAAGATTTGTTGAATAACATGGTCAGGGACGGTGCGATCTGGTCAGCGGTTTCAGTCTCTGACCATGTTATTCAACAAATCTTTGCGGCTAGGCATTTTTTCAGAAGAGTGGAAACTCGCGAATATAGTACCCATTTTCAAGAAAGGAAAAAGAGACCTTGTGGAGATTTATCGCCCTATCTCCCCTCTCCCTGTCATCTCCAAAGTTCTCCTGCGCTGTGTTCTGGCGGGTCTACGGGATCACATATCCCACCTCTTCAGCCACAAACGGCATGGCTTTTTAGCCGCTAGATCACTGTCGGGGACGATGTCTTCCGAATATCGCCGGGTTGAAACCAAAGGCATAAGAAGACTGTTTGACCGATGGAGCTGCAATAATCAGTGTCAAAATTAGTTGAAATATCATGTTTAAAGAGTCCTATTTATGTGTAGAATGACACTCCTGTAACTTCCACACTCTAAATCATTGACAAGACTCTCCTCCCCAGTTCAATGTTACCTGTATGTAGCTCAAAGTTCATGGGAACTCGAGAAACCTTTGTTTTGCTCTGATAGCCAAGCTACAAACATTAGCGCTAAAGCTCCAGACATCACTCAAGGAAGTACAGCCAGTCTTATTCTTGAATTTAAGAAGGTAGACTGCATGATTGTTGACGAAGATGAGAACTATCAACTAATTCGTCTAAGAAATACGTTTCTGACAGCAGACCAGATCTTCTACCAAGAGAGGTTCACGCATAAAACCCATGCAAAAAAAATTACATCAATTTTAGAGTAAAACATCGTTAACACAACCATGACCAGCTTATTGAGGGCCTGTGTTCAGAGGATCTAGATAACACGTCTTGATGGTAAAAATGCAGACACTATATTAAAATACTACCTTACAATGAATTCTACACTGTTCAGAGTAAATCATACTTTACTGAATTATCTATTGTGTTACAAATCACAGCAGTCAGTAATATCAGACCTATTTCAATACTCTTTAGACGCTTTCAGTGGTGTTGAAAGGGATACACTTCTAATACAGATATCTCCACTCCACCTACAAACTATGAAAACCTCTCATTGGAACGTTTGGAAAGTGAATAAAACTAAGGGATCAAAAAAATTAAACCAAAGACGATTGCATTTACTATTTGCACTTTCCACAATTGGAAACGAGGAGACTTTTTGGGCATTGTTCACGAGTGGCGGTAAACGTCTGTCGCTCAATTTTCTGATATTAACAACAAAAAAACGCAACGCTTTCTTTCACAAATCGTTTAGATTACCTACCAATTACAAATTTGACAGAGAATTTAAAAACAATAAAATCTCACGGTATTAAAATGACGAGTGTAATTATTAAGTTCTCACTGATATAAATAATTACTACGCATTCTATCTGTCTTTGGGTTTGTGCCAGGTGTTGTTAATATGTTTTAGCGAAATATAGAACATTTTATTTGATTCACTAAGAAATTCACACTCTGCTGATAAGTATTGCGCCTCTAATGGATTAATGAAGTTTCTAACACAGAGATGGAATGCGCGAAGAAAGACTCTAAACCATAGCCTCTAACTTTTTACACATTATGGTATATGGTAAAATTGGCCAAATGTATCAGCCACCTATTCATCAAATGAGATCTTTGTCCCTTTGTATTCCTGAATATTTCCTCTACGTGAGGCACTGAAGGGAGATCCTCCTCTTCCCCGCCCTGAAACAAAAATATAAGAACTGCTTAGAGAACAGACTGAGTTCTGTGGCATGCATAATGGCACATGAGTCATATAAGCATGGATATAACCAATTTTCAGAGAAAGTGATCCTTGGAGTTTTGACAGCAGAAAATAGCAACTTTGTGACAAATTTAAACTTCTCTGTGTACTCATCTGTTGTATTACATGGTCAGTAATCACCACAGGTGTGCTACATAACCAAACTGGCTCTCTACTTACAAAGTCACTCTTTGGTGACCACATAAAGTACCTTATCTAACAGGTGCCAAAAGGAAAAAAAAAAAACTTAATCAACTTTTTAGCTACCTTAAAGTACAATAAAAGACACGAAAATTACAAATAAACTCACCTCTTCCCCCTCCTCTGCCTCCAAAGCCACCTCTTCCTCCTCCTCTACCACCTCTACTGCCACCTCTACCACCTCCACTCCCAGGTGTGGAGCCTCTTGGTTCTGCAAAATCAAGTCGAAGGAAACGCCCATCCAATTCTTGTCCTTCCATTGTGGATATTGCAGACTGTGCATCCTCAATACTGTTAAACTCCACATAACCAAAACTGAAAAGAGGCCATGGGACAAAGGGATTAGCACAAGTCACATGAAGAGTGTTTAATCGCCAGTTACAACTAAGACATTTAATGGAAAGGATATAATAAGTGCTAAGTTACTTTCCAGTACTCAGTAATGCCTTGTTTAAAGGTTTTTACGAGGTTCAGAACAAGAGAAGTAATTCTACACATTAAAATTTTAAGTGTAGGAGACATTTGCATGTATTTAACAAAACAACATATTCTGGGGATTTCATACCTCACTAACCCAGTTGTTAGTACTGTGAGTAACGGAGCAAGGTTTTTCCACTTGGATTGATGACCCAAACAAGTTTTAAATATTCAATAACCAAGAAAATATTAATTGAAACATCTCACAAAAAGGCACATTTGCAATCGTAAGTAATAAACAAAAAGCCAACATTATGATTCTAAACAACTAAAATAGAGGACCGTGCAAAGTATTTTCTAGATGCTTATACAAAAATAAGACAGAATTGCCATCTGTTGAGAAATCATTTTCTTGTGCTTGGCTACTTGTATTTA
This sequence comes from Pocillopora damicornis, assembly GCF_964200805.1. NCBI lineage: Eukaryota > Metazoa > Cnidaria > Anthozoa > Scleractinia > Pocilloporidae > Pocillopora > Pocillopora damicornis. The sequence continues at coordinate 8,336,033 of NC_142677.1, read as the reverse complement.
CAAGTGTTTTTCATTCCTTATTTTGCAGCATTGACTTCGCTAACACTCAATCAGTAGAGCATGGTCTCAATTTGACAGCTTCCCTTCACTACATCACTCAGTAAACAAAGCCAAGATACTGAAGGATAAAACAAACACTAAAGGCAGGTAGAGATTCTTACCCCCTTGGATTGCCCGTGTCCCTATCAGTGATGACTCGTGCGCTGACACTATCTGGGAAAGCTCCACTTAATGAGTCATTATCTGTGTTGTACGATAGACCAAGGCATATCAAGGTGGTTGATGGAGTACTTTTACCACGGCCTCTGTTAGAACCACCTCTGCCTCTCGAGTTTCCTTGTCCTCTCTCATTTTGGTTGCGTCTTTGCTCTGCTAAATTGACTCTTAACGCTCTGCCATCAAGTTCTGAACCATCAAGTTCCAATCCCTTTTGACTTTCTTCATGACTTGAAAAATCGACATAGCCAAATCTAAAATTCAAACATAGCAAACTTGAATGCGAGTAGTTCTTCAGTACATAACCTAACTCAACAATTACAAGTTCACTGAATACTTGCAGAATGATCTAGTTAAAAAAATCCTTGCTTATAGAAAGCTCTTGCAAAAGAAAAATATTTGAAAATATTGCAATTCCTCTTATTGGTAAACAGGATGTTAATTTCACATTCAGGTCAAGTTGAGAGTGCATGTACAAAGGTGCTCACTAAATTTCTTTACATTGTAAGTTTTTTTTTTGTGGCAAGACATTGCTGTACAATCAACACGATACATGAATTAATATACAAAGTTACACTATAATAACATGGAGCACAAATACAATTCCAGCTTTTCTTGGTCCTCTACATGTATAGGTGTAAATTGTATATTGTACATAAACAAAAATGTATGAAAATGGAACATAACTATACCCTCTGGACAATCCATCTCTTGTTATGATTCTCACTTCTTCTATGGTTGCACCATTGTCCTCAAACAGAGCCCGCAGGCTTTCCTCAGTGGTGTCAAAAGACAAATTTCCCACATACAGTGAAACTGAAACATTTTATATATTCTCTTTGGCATCAAAATGCAACAACAATAATTAAATAGCTTGCCTAAATTGTTAAATAATAATTGTAATAATGATAATGATAATAATAATAATAATAATAATAATAATAATAATAATAATGATAATATCTTGGCTGTGATGTTAGAGAGCAAAATCATGAAGATTTTAGATATATGAAAATTTCACATATTTGCACTGCCGTGGAAAGATGAAATTAGGAGATCCTCGCAGCTAAGAACACTACTGAAACGAGTAGTTGTAAATAGGACCTGAAAAAATTCAGGCCCGTACGGGATTTGAACCCATGACCTCTCAATACCGGTGCAGCGCTCTACCAATTGAGCTAACAAGCCAACTGGGAGCTGGTCAATGAATTGGGTACAAATAAACATCCAAGTGAATGAAGATTTTAGATATATGAAAATTTCACATATTTGCACTGCGGTGGAAAGATGAAATTAGGAGATCCTCGCAGCTAAGAACACTACTGAAACGAGTAGTTGTAAATAGGACCTGAAAAAATTCAGGCCCGTATGGGATTTGAACCCATGACCTCTGCGATACTGGTGCAGGGCTCTACCAATTGAGCTAACAAGCCAACTGGGAGCTGGTCAATGAATTGGGTACAAATAAACATCCAAGTGAATGAAGATTTTAGATATATGAAAATTTCACATATTTGCACTGCAGTGGAAAGATGAAATTAGGAGATCCTTGCAGCTAAGAACACTACTGAAACGAGTAGTTGTAAATAGGACCTGAAAAAATTCAGGCTCGTACGGGATTTGAACCCATGACCTCTGCGATACCAGTGCAGCACTCTACCAATTGAGCTAACAAGCCAACTGGGAGCTGGTCAATGAATACTGTTTGATTTGAACCCATGACCTCTGCGATGCCGGTGCCGCGCTCTACCAATTGAGCTAACAAGCCTTCTTCTTCAAAATCCTCAAAATCCTCCTTCAAAATCTTTATTCACTTGGATGTTTTTTGCTTTACTCAAACAACTAAACACCAAAATACAAGGAATCTCTCGTTTTTTACTACCTTCATGGCAAATTTGTCAACTGCATTATCAGACTCATGTTCACCATGAAGTTTTTCGCCTAATGCAGGTTTCCAAACATCTTTTTCGCATGGTATCCCTGAACAGAAGAGTCGACGATGGCCAGGCCCTGGCCCAGACTCCTCCCAACATTTAAAACTTGGCCACTAAGCACTTGTTGGTTTTCTTTTCTGTTTCGCTTTCTTTAGACTTGATTAATGTGAAAGATAGCCACAACTTCTATGTCGGTGTTTCGAAACCTTGATTGTTTGTAGCAATACAACTCTACTGAAACTTCAAACTGTATTGTTTTTATATTTTTCCAAATTCTGCGCTTCCAAATTGGGGGTGTGGCTTATCTATGGATGCGGCTTATACATGGATGTTTATGGTACTTCATTACACAAACTTAACTTACTTTTCTCAGTAACATCATCATCTTGTTTAAATTTCTTGCCTCCAGAATCTTCGCCATAAGTGTCTGCCTTTCTTTTTTGTTTATATCCTTCCTCATTTTCTATCAAAGGCTCCTGGAGAAGATAAAACACTGATGTGGTCCCTCTGTTTTGTCATCTTGTGAAACAATGCTCTTAGTTTTCCAAGTTAATGACTCAACCGACTTAAAGAAGCATTGATCTACTGTGATGTACCAAGAGAGTTACTATTGACTGGCTAAAGGATCAATTAAAAATATGAACCTTCATATAGAAGTGAATGTTGTTGCAACAATAATACAGGTGAAAGAGGTTGATTCAAAATTGAATCAATAAAGTAAATAGTTAATTTCCTATATAGGGTATGTAAATAGCAACAGTAGTTGGTCAACTGACAATAAATGTCCAACAAAAAGTCACAAAGGAAGGTCATTTAAAAACCAGCAAAGTCTAAAACCCCTGGGTTTTAACCTTAAGACAAATGTTTCTACTTTATACCTTCAGCTTCTTGGATTTCTTGGCCTTGTCTGGTTCCTCATGAAAATTGTTCTTTCGTTTCTTGGCCTGGGTTGTATCCTCAGCAGCTGGTTTATCTTCATTCTCACTCCTTGAATCTGATGTTTCTTGAGGTTTCACTTCATTACTATTAATTCCTTTCTGAGTTTTTGTTACTTTAGGTCCTTCCTCTTCATCATCTGAAGAATCTGAGCTGGAGTCAGAGGAGGCTTTCTTGGTTATCACCTCTTTCTTTTTCTTTTTTATCTCTGTGACTCCTTTTGATTTTTCTTCTTCTTCAACTGATGAATCTGAGCTGGAGTCAGAAGAAGCTTTCTTGGTTTTCACTTCTTTCTTTTTATTGTTCATCTGTGCAACTACTTTTGATTTTTCCTCTTCATCATCAGAAGAATCAGAGCTGGACTCTGAGGAAACTGCCTTAGAATTCACTTCTTTCTTTTTATTCTTAGTATCTATAGCTGCTTTTGATTTTTCCTCTTCTCCATCAGAAGAATCAGAGCTGGATTCAGAGGATGCTGCTGTAGGTTTGACTTCATTCTTTTTGTTCTTAACCTCTGGGACTGCTTTTGTTTTTTCCTCTTCTTCATCAGAAGAATCTGAGCTGGATTCAGAGCAAGCTGCTTTAGCTTTGACTGCATTCTTTTTATTCTTTATCTCTGGGCCTGCTTTTGTTTTTTCCTCTTCTTCATCAGAAGAGTCAGAACTGGATTCAGAAGAGGCTGCTTTAGGCTGCGTCATTTTTTTTTTAATTCCATTCTCTGTCCCTGCTTTTTGTTTTCCTTCCTTTTCATCAGAGGAATCTGAGCTGGATTCTGATGATGCCCTCTTAGGAGGAGGTTTCTTCACTACTTGTTGTGATTTGAGAGGTTTCTTTTGTTCTTCATGTGATGAATCAGAGCTTGAATCAGCAGGTGGTTCAACAGCCACTCCTCCAGCTGGTTTCCCATTTGACTTCTTTTGCTCAGTTTTCTTTTTAAGCTTCTTCTTTGTGGTAATTTTTGTTTTCTTGTTGTCATCTGAAGAATCAGAAGAGTCTGAAGACTGTGCTTTTGTCTGCTGTGGTGTTACCTTCATGGCTGTTTCACTATCACTTGAGGAGGACTCATCACTTGATGTGTCTCCTTGTGTGTTTTCAATTCCCCGCACTTGTGGTGCACTGAGTTTTTCCTTCTTTTGATCTTTAAAGATAGCTTGTTTTCTGAAAATAGAATGAAAAAAATCTACTATTAATAGATGATAATGTAATTATTAGTAAAAACTGCTTACGGTATTATATTTCAGAAAGATAAGGAGGAAGATTAGGTTATCAGGATCCTAGCCATTTTAAATTTGAGTGCACCAGTGGAAGAAACAACCTTGGAACTTCAATTTTGAGTCAAAGTAAACTGGCTTGTTTGTGCCCAGCAAGGTGTTTTCAAATAGATTTGGACAGAAAATACCCATGAGTGAATTGTCATACCAGTAATTGTTTTATTAGCTGTGTAATTGTTTCAGTTCTGTCCTGGCTACTTTTGTTATCTAAATGAATCAGTATCATGCAGGTTAAATATTTCAAAACATTGAAGTAAGGATGCAAAAGACCAACTTAATTTGAATGTTTCTCAATTTTAGAAGGTAGCTGTTTACAAAGAGGAACTTTTAAATATTTTTACGATGAGTTACTATTAGAAGGGTCAAAAAAACTTTCACATGTAATGACTTTCAAGGTTTGAACTGCCAACCAATCATGGTTTACGGTCAACTCGCCGACGGACCAACTCGCCGACGTATAAAATCGAGTAGAGACGTCGGCGAGTTGGTCGTCAATCCAATACAACTTATTAGAAGCTAAACATACAGAAAATTAAACGATAGTTAGTAAAAAAACATTGGACATTGGTGAACATCAAACAGAAGCTTAAACATCGATGAACATTGGTGAACATCACCAATGACTATAACAGCTTAAGACGCGAACGAGTTATTATATTGTGCGACAACAACACCGTAAAGACTCATCATGTCAATCGCTCAGATTTTTTAACGAAAACGTGGCTTTCTAGACGAGATCTTTAGTAAAAAGCATTTCTTTTTATTTGCAACAAAGTTTATAAGGATCTTAAGGCGAATAAAGCGAAGTAAACCTCACCAACGACTCTAACAGCTTCAGACGCGAACGAGTTATTGTGTGACAACAACACCGTAAAGACTCATCATGACAATCGGTCAGATTTTAAAGGAAACTTGGCTTTCTAGTCAAGATCTTTAGTAAAAAGCAATTCTTTTTATTTGCAACGAAGTTTATAAGGATCTCAAGGCGAATAAAGTAAAGTAAACATCACCAATGACTCTAACAGCTTCAAACACGAACGAGTTATTGTATGACAACAACACTGTAAAGACTCATCATGACAATCGGTCAGATTTTTTAACGAAAACTTGGCTTTCTAGACAAGATCTTTGGTAAAAAGTATTTCTTTTTATTTGCAACAAAGTTTATAAGGATCTTAAGGCGAATAAAGCGAAGTAAACCTCACCAACGACTCTAACAGCTTCAGACGCGAACGAGTTATTGTGTGACAATTAACAACACCGTAAAGACTCATCATGTCAATCGCTCAGTTTTTTTTTAACGAAAACTTGGCTTTCTAGACAAGATTTCTAGTAAAAAGCATTTCTTTTTATTTGCAACAAAGTTTATAAGGATCTTAAGGCGAATAAAGCGAAGTAAACCTCACCAACGACTCTAACAGCTTCAGACGCGAACGAGTTATTGTGTGACAACAACACCGTAAAGATTCATCATGTCAATCGCTCAGTTTTTTTTAACGAAAACTTGGCTTTCTAGACAAGATCTTTAATTGCCTAATAAAAAGAAATGCTTTTTACTAAAGATCTTGTCTAGAAAGCCAAGTTTTCGTTAAAAAAACTGAGCGATTGACATGCTGAGTCTTAACGGTGTTGTTGTCATACAATAACTCGTTCGCGTCTGAAGCTGTTAGAGTCTTGGTGAGGTTTACTTCGCTTTATTCGCCTTAAGATCCTTATAAACTTTGTTGCAAATAAAAATAATTGCATTTTACTAAAGATCTCGTCTAGAAAGCCAAGTTTTCGTTAAAAAATCTGAGCGATTGACAAGATGAGTCTTTACGGTGTTGTTGTCGCACAATAACTCGTTCGTTATAGTCATTGGTGATGTTCACCAATGTTCACCGATGTTTAAGCTTCTGTTTGATGTTCACCAATGTTCGCCAGTGTTTTTTACTAAATATCGTTTACTTCTCTGTATGTTTAACTTCTAATAAGTTGTATTGGATTGACGACTAACTCGCCGACGTCTCTACTCGATTTTATACGTCGGCGAGTTGGCGTCGGCGAGTTGGTCCGTCGGCGAGTTGACTGGTTACTCCAATCATACTCCATAGATGAATACCTTGACCCAGCTTCATCCTCATCTGAACTTGAGTCCTGTTGAGGATAAAAGATATTCATTAAAAGGCAAAAATATGAAGAAAGCAGAAAGCGACCCATGAAAAAATTTCTACAAATATGTGTAGAGGTAAAATCTTGTACTGTATAGCAATGCTAAAAAGACACAAGACCTTGTTCTCTCAAAGAAGTAAATTATCCAATAATAAAGGGTATTTAGGTGAAAAAGGTAAAATTCCTGAAAGGTTTCTTCTGTATGATCAAAATAGGGTGAACACTAAGGTATCTTAAGGATTGAATAACATTCCAGGTCACTCCAGATAACTCTGTAGGTCACTTCGCCCTTGTGAAGACAGTGATTTCTGAATGATCAACACTTCTTTAAACTGACCACCAGATATCTGATTGACTATTCACTGACCACATGCCCCTAATTGAGATAATGTTAAGCCTGAGAGGCCAGCTAGGGGGTCAGTCAATATTCCAAGTTCACCTATGATTTTATTTCCAACATCTTCAAATATAACATGCATCAAGTAATTAACAAATCTTAGTGTATCTATAGTAATACTTCAATTCATTTGATGGTTCCATTATCTCATCTTCCAATGTTTCCTACTTATCATGACATACCATACTACAAAAAGACAAAACAAAACAAACAAAGGGAACCTGTATCTCTACACTTACATCCGAGTCTGAAGGGGGCTGAACTGGAGGAGGCTTCTCTGGTTTTCCTTTACCTGCCTTTTTCTGGATTTTAGCCTTGACTTTCTTTGTTCCATTAATTGTATGAGGTTTCTGTTTCTTAACCTTGGACTTTTTCTCTTTGTCAAGCTTTTTAGATACATCTACTGCCTTTTCCTGAATAAAAATATCAATTTTTGTGTGCTATCATATTGGCTGCTTTTTTTAAATTTTACATTCATGGTTGTTCACCTTATGTATTATGCCACAACAACAAACTCCTGTACATGGCCATATATCCTAAGTATGTGCTACTCATAAGGGTTCCACTCACTCTCATGGTCAGTTATCAGTAACCAAAGTTATCATTTTTTTAAATAAACCTTTGTGTTGTGTTTTAGATTCCTGAAACACTATGATAAACTACAACTGGACATTATCAGTTTTATATAACTCTCTGAAATTAATTTTGAAAAGCATGTGTTTCAAGCATTGGCCTTTTAACAAAGAGAAGAGTTGTTCTGACAACTAAATGTAGACAGCATTTTGTTGTGATCAGGGACCTTCCCTTCAACCCTCAGCTTTTTAAAATTAACTTAAGCAGGGCTACCAAGTTTATTTTACTTGGAAATTGCCATGTGGTGACCAAAAATCATCAAGTGATTGCTTGAAACAAATGTTGGTCACTAAAAGAAGGAAAAAGACACTTAGTGCAATTGTGCATGATAGAAAAAACTGCTAGCCACAGCAATATTGTCTTTGGAAAAAGCAGAATGGCTGGCATTGGTTTTTGGAGATTCGTATGATATGACAAGGCTCAAAACTCTTGTGACCACGGTAAATGTTATCTCTGACTTCATACCTACATGACCACCGAACACACGTCACTACCTGGGTGGCTTGTGTCGTAAATTTAGTTACCAAAATGTTTTCTCTAACTGCCACAAAAATCATTCGAATCTTGCAGCGCTTCTTCAGAGGTTTAACTACCACTTTCAACTTCTGGTTGTTAATGAAATACGAGTTCCAATTGCAAACTCTTTTTCTGTCTCTCTGTAATCCTTTGAAGACGAATTTACACGTGCACCGAGGATCAGTTTTCTATGCTTGAGAGTAAACATGCTTTGGATGGTAAACAGAAGTTGAACAGAGAGACTACGCAATGAAAAGAAAGTTACTTTTGTTTTTCCCCTCGCCGGAATAATCGCCAACTGATTAGATGAACACTGATCCTTGAAGTTTCAACGGCTGAAAGTATGTGGCCAAAAAGGTTTTGAGCCTTGTCGTTCGCTCAAAATTCGACCTCGACATTCCGTTGCTTAAAAATGATCAACACTCTTCCTCCCAGAGATAAAAGCCAAAATTTTAAAGAGTTAAAAGAAGTTTGACGACGTTTGTGTTGCGCAATTTAAACACGTGCTCAGCTGCCGGGAAACAATTTTTTGCAGCGACGCTAAGCCCTTGATTTCCTTTTGCTCACTTCATAACTTAACCTCAATGGAAATGCCACATTTTTTAAATAGCTCCATGCGCTTTTAAACAGCCCATGGAAGATTTGAGAAACTCACTTTCATGTTAGTTGAATTGTAGTTTACTTTGATTTCGATTTAACATAACAGATTGCCTCTCTAAACCACGTTTATACACCAGACTAACCCCAAAAATGTGGAAAGAAGAGAAAAGATGCTTTCCTTACCTTCTTGGAAGTGTCAGACTTCGCCATTTTCGAAGTGATTACAACAAGCCCGCAAAAAAAAAGGACCACGATTCCTCTCCCACGTGTTCGAAGAGATACGACTCGAGGGAAAAAGGCTGCTACAGATTATTTATCTAAAAGTTAAGGTAGATTGGTAACGAATAAAAACAATCCCATGAACCCCTATTCTCTCCAACATGATCTCGAGACCGAAATTACGATTATCGTTATTTCTAAATTGGCACCAAATTTATGGATATAGTAATTTCGTGGCACTCTTTACCAATCCTCTTTACACGTGTTAAATAAAGAGAAGGACTCGGTTCCACTGTCTTACAGCATTCAAGATGGCGGAGGAAAGGGGTAAATGTGCGTTCAGTTGTGATCAGCATGATCTCGACACCAAAATAACGATTATCGTTATTTCTAAATTGGCCCTGAAATAACGAATATCATAATTTCAGTGCATGTCTGAGACCTTCGGGCTCGAAGCTTGGGAACTAGTATTCAGGGAAAGATAAAATGGCGGCTTACGGCGGCGAAGGAAATCTCAGTAGTTTAATATTTAGCGTGAAAAGGCTTGGGTGTTGTGATCTGGTTCTCAAGTAAAAAAAAAAATCACGCGATCACGGTCTGCAATGGCCCTACCACCTTTTGAACAACAAGAAAACATTGAAACGGTGGTAAAAAGCAGCAAGTTTCGAAGTCTAAACGAAAGATGGGTAAGCTGAGTTTCAGTCAAATATCATGACATTTGGGATGTAATTTCGATACCGAATAAATAGTTCTACATGGTTATACATGCATAGGATTCTGTTGTGTTCACGTGAAGGCCATTTCAGCCATTCCTGCCACTTGTAAGTGGTAGGAAATAAAAGATATGTATAGTTGTTTCGTATTGAAGCCCTGTGAAATCAAAAATTTGATTTATTTCTTCTTTGTTTTAGGTGGTCATTATCCATTACTTTTGGAAGTCGATGCTGATGAGAAAGAAAAATGTTTATGATTATTTCTTCTCTCGAACATTTTACTATTTAGGTACCAAATAATCTTGATATTGAAGATCATTGCATCCATTATGAAAAAATTACCCTTGATTGCTTTGTCAACTGGAATGTATAATGTAATATACCTTGTGATTTGTGGGATTTTTACAAGTAATCTAGAAATACTTGAAGAGGGTAATGATGTACTTAATGCAGAGCATTTGGTACAAAGTCTGCTTTGCTGTAATCTACCTGAAGGTGCTTTTTATATGCTAGTAACACTTGCACAGCCCAGTCAAAATGTTCTTTAGTAGTAGTCAAGCTGGCTGTTGTAATTATAGGCAGCAGAGGCCAAACCTCATCCTGAAAAGCAGTCTGAAAGGTGTGAAGTCAGTGGAAGATACTTCATTGTAGGTGGCCAAATTGCAGACTGTCAGCCCATTTTGAGTGAGTAGTTAAACTCAAGATCGGCTATTTTAACTAATTTTATTGAGAGCCAAATCCTGCAAGGCTTATATTCTGTATTAATTTGAAGTGTTACTTTTATGTTTCTTATTTTGCAGTAACTGGGCTTGTTGTGGCCATTTTTCTCTCAAACATTTTTTTCAGCTTAGTCAAAACGTTTTTTAGAAGTAGGCAAGCTTGCTATAGTAACAGAAGGTAGAGACCAAACCTTGTCCAGATTAGACGCCTAACAAATGTTCTGTGTGGAAAGCCAAATCCCTGGTTACCGGCACATTTTGACTAGGCTATTTGTTATTTAGCTACTCTTATTATTAAAGATTACTGCATTCCTTTTTAATAATTTGCTGCCAATTGTATGCTGTATATAGCTTATGATTTGTGTGATTTTCAAGAGTAAATTAGAAATACCTGAAGATGGTAATGATGTACTAGATAACGTACTTGATGCAAAGCAATTTTGGCACAAAGTGTATGCCTTGTCCTCAGGTGATTTTAACATGCTAATAAGATTTGTTATTCAAATAATATACATCAGCTGGAATGGGAATATTGAAAGAAAAATAATAATATTTAACCATAACAAGTTTTGGTTTTATGTCCAAATTAAGCACTTAGTTGAAGATCACTGCACTGATCAGGCCCCGAAGGCCAAAAAAGAGTTGTCTGCTGTTAGTTTAATTTTTGTCATTTCTATTGATTTATTTTATTTATCAATGTTTCTTTGAGTTATAATTCATTGACCTCTTTCAATAGTGCAGGTTCGCTCGTGTAACCTAATCCCACATGTATGTATGTACAATCTCAGTTGAAATTTAAAGTGGCAGGCAAGCTGGCAATAGTAATAGGCAGCAGAGGCCAAATCTTGTCCTGAATAGAAGTCTGACATGTGTGAAATTGGCAGCTATTTCATTGTAGGTGGCCAAATTGTTGGCTGCAGCACATTTTGACCTGGCTGATTGTGTGTGTGTTATGTATGTGTTCTTCTTTTTAGGTGTTAAACAGGTCAAAGTACCGAAAAAAACCTCTGTGATAACTTGGTAGTCTAAGATGTAAAAATTTTTAATAATAAGGTAAAGCTTGATCATTCTTAAGAGTTTGCATCTGTTCTAAAAGTTTTGGGGAGAGTTAGGGGAGCATTATTTATACAAATGTATTTAAAAAGTAACAAAAAAATAAAAAGAACTAGGGCAAAATCCCAATTTGCTTTAAAAGTTTATTTTATTAAGAGCATAATTCTGGATATAGCTTGGGATTTGTGTGATTTTCACAAATTGTTAGGTTGTTATGTAAACTTAATTTACAGGAACCTTGTTAGTTTTCAGCTTCAAGAACAAGTACATAATTGCAGGAAAAGCTTGAAGCTTGAAAAATTGACTGATGAAACTGGAACAGATGTCATGAGATTTGTACAATAGGTTGGCCTGGGAGGGACCAAGAATTAAAGAATTCATTGATTCTCTTACACCTTTTGTCTGCATAGTGTGCTTCTGTAGAGCTTAGTTATTGCTGTAGAAAACGTTTTTGGAGGGCCCTTGAGATCACTCACTTTTGAGCTAGTTGCCCCTAGGGAAGAGGATATCTGTACTTATTATCTCCCTGGGGGGGGGGGGTGAAGGGTTAAAGACTGATTCTTCTCCAGTAGCCACAAGTACCCCTGCATATGGAAATTTTGAACACTATTACAGGGCTAGTACCCTCATTTCATACTTGAATTTCTAATTTAGTGTAAGTTACGACAAATAATGAATGTAAATTCATCTTGGTTGTACAGGTTATATCCAGCAGTCCTTAAAAAAAAATAAAAAGGTATTTTTCTGAATTAAAAAAAAAGTGTTCTTGCTTCAAAGTAAGTGCATGATATGTCATTCAATTAATGCTCTAGCAGAGTTTTTGTTTGAAATGCCAAAATCAACTTCATGAGTAAGGACAAAAAAAAAGGCAATAAGCAAATGTTCCTCTGTATCCTTTATGTCAATTTGGGCTGAAAAACAGGTTTTTTTCCTTTTGCAAAAATTAGCTTATTTCACGACCAAAAACGATGCAAACAAGCTGAAACGTTATGTTTTCAGCAAAACAGCGATAGAATCTGCGAAAAAACAATGGAGACAAGCTAACACACAGTGTTCTCAGTAAAATTTGGGCAAACAAAACCTTAAAAACCAAAAAAAAAAACAATTGCGCTGACTTACCCATTTTTTGCCAAGATAACTGCCAAAACACTGAAAACTAGCTTGAAACTACATGTTTTTCACAAGATCGCGACGAAATCTGTCTAAAAACTCCAAAATACGGCAGAAATGTACGATTTTTGCAAAATTTTTCGCTAAAGTTGACAAAAACACTAAATTCGACTGAAAAACACGTTTGTTTTTTTTGCAAAAATAAGCTTATTTCAGTTTTAAAAACGCTGCAAAAAATGTTCTCAGCAAAATAGTTTAAGAGTCTGTGGGAAAACACAAAAACCAAGCTTAAACCAAGTGTAAATTGATAAAAAGGCCCGAATTGCGCATTTTGGCAGTTATTTTGGCAAAAAATGGTATATTTTGATTTCAAGCAAACTTTCAAGTAGCTGTTAAAGTTTAGAGCCAAACACAATACCAAAAAAAAATTGGATGTTTTCAGAAAAAATTGTGACCCTCAGCCTAATCATAATCCCACCCTACCCAAGCCCTAACTCTAGCTGCGAGCTATCCTAACCCTAACCCTAACCCCGGGTTAGGGTTAGGGCTCGGGTTAAGAACGGAACTTTTCACTTCAGTCAAAATGATGCAACTGGTTAACATGGTCCAACCAGCCAAAACAAGATAAAATGGTTTAAACGGTGAAAAGATTTTAAATACGTGACATGGTCCAATCGGAAGAAACGATCTCACTTAGTAAAATGGTGCGACTGGTTAACATGATCCAACTTGATAAAATGATGCCAATATCTAAAATGGACAAGCTGGTTTAAATAATCCAACCAGTTGAAATGGTTTAACTGGATAATGCATGTGTAAACAGTGAAATTGGTTCAAATAATTCAGGTAAGGATGGTAACATTAGTTAAAAAGATCCAGCATATTACAGTGGTTCAACTGGTAAAAATAATCATCCAACTACTAAAAGTTATTAAACCCCAATCAATTAATCCAACCGCTTCAAATAATCTAACTGGTCAAAATTCTTCAGGTGGTTATTTAAGTGAAAAAGGTGACAAAATCTTCTTAAAAATATTTTTGAAGAGGCTTACACCCTTACCCTAAACACTAACCCTACCCCCAAACCCTAACCCCAAACCTTCACCCTAGCCTTAACCACAACCGCAGACCCTCTAACCCTAACACTAAGCCTAAACCCTAACCCTAACTCTAGCCCCACACCATAACCCTAAAACCTAACCCTAAACCCTAAACCCTAACCTATAGCCCTTAACCTAGACCTAACTCTAACCCTAACCCTAACCCTAACCCCAACCTTCTCTATCTATCCTGTAAGTGTACCAGTCGGCCTATCGTTTGTTTTTCAGTAAACTTTCAAGTAGTTACTGAAATTTACAAACACAATACCAAAAACCCTGCAATTGAATGCTTGTAGAAAAATATTAACGCCAACCCTAAGCATAGCCTCATCCTAGCCTTAACCCTAATTCTAACACTAAACCCCGCTAACTCTAAGCATAATTTTACCCTAGCCCTAGCCCTGATTGTAACACTAAACCCCTCTGACCCGAAGCAACCCAAACTCTAACCCTAACCAGGTAATGGGCTCCTGCCCTAACCCTATCCTCAACCCTGACTTAAACCCTTTACCATAGCTTAGGATTGGTTTGGGGTTTGGGTTAGGTTTAGGATAGCACAGAGTTAGAGTGAGCACAGGACGAAATAGCATGATTCCGTAATTCGGAAAAATGAAACTCTATGTTTCCACATCATTCACTTCTTCCTTGGACCTGTTATGTTTCCGTTATGATTCCTGAACGGAAATATGACGACACGTTTCCGTTGCATTTCTGTCAACGGAATATTATCATCGCCTGTTTCCGTTACGTTTCCTTGTACGGATTCAAACTTTTACCGTCAAGTAAAACATATACTTATAAAGTGCTGTACAGTTCTTACACCACGTTACCATGAAGACGTGATCGTTCGAGGACAACAAAGGCAAATTGACGTGCATTAGGTGTGTACGTTCATAGGAATCATAAGAAGTCCTAGAAGCTTCGATGTTTTACACTGAGCTATGTGCATGTTAATTTTGGAACTGTTTCGAAACCTTACAAAATTGAATTTTTTAAACTTACTCTGTGCTTAGATTTTTAAGCAGCTGGATCATTTGAGCCAGTTTAGTCACTCAAACCAGCAATACAATACTAGGCTAACTGGATAGTTTTAGGGTTAGGATTTTCAAGTAGGCACACGCAGTTGTGTGGATATTGTGGTACATGGAGTTTAGTAGAGTGTAGATTTTAGCAGTATTTGCCAGTGTTGACATATTTATAAAATTATGGTTCCAAAGTGCGTGTCACTGTTGAGAACCCAAGAAAATCATGAGAAAGTCGCCGATGGATTAGCCATAAAAATAAGCCCAACTCTGAGTCAATGCCAAACCACAAGAAAGTTGTGAAACTCGCACCAATGTAAAAAAAAAAAAAAAACAACTGAGGTTCGAAGTATGGGTCGCTAACATCCTATGAAAATCATGGGAAAGTCGAGGAGATTGGTCATGGTACCAACCAATGCCACTTTCCCATGAAAATCAAGAAACCTGTGGTAACTAGCCAACATATGCTAGAATGACAATCTTTAATAAAATTCATATCTAATAAGGATGTGTGAAATGGCCAATATCGCTCTTGGCCGAGATACTGGTTTGCCGTGTTTTGGCAGTTATTTTGGCGAATATGGTTAAAATCAAATCTGTGTAAAAACAGTAAAATCAACGAGTTATTGAGGTTCGTCAACATAGGGAGGGTCCTCTTAGTCTAGAGAAAAACTTTTGCCCACGGCTAAAGGCGTTAAATTAATAAATTGATAAATTAATAAATTGATATATCTGGGCGGCATATCAAACAGCAACACTAAACTTCTCCTTTTCTCACAGCTTTTTCCCCTTTTTCCCCTTTTCTTTGTTCATTCCATTTTTTTTAAAGTGAAAACTCGTTTTGGAGGCATAAAGGTCCCTAAAGCAACGTTTCAAGATTTTATGGCGATCTTGTGAAAAACATGCAGTTCCAGCTAGTTTAGAGGGTTTTGGCAGCTATTTACACAAAAAGTGGGTAAAATCAGCCCAATTTGTCGTGTTTCTGACGGTTTTTACGCGTTTTTTCCCCAAATTTTACTGAGAACACTGCGTTTTAGCTGGAATAAATAAGTGTTTTCACATGGATTGTATCCCTATTTTGTTAAAGACATCGTGCTTTTGAATGTAAAATAGGCTGATTTTTGCACAAAAAAAAAAAAGTGTTTTTCAGGTCGAATTGAGCGCTTTTGTCAACTTTTGCGTAAAATTTGGCAAAAACTCGTGCGTTCTGCCAGATTTTGGTGTTTTTAGATAGATTTCATTGCAATTTTACGAAATACATGTAGTTTCAGCTAGTTTGCAGCGTTTTGGGCTTGAGACCGGCAAGAGTGATGGTAGACACTCTTAGCAGAGATAATTGTGCTAGCAGATATTAAAATTTCACCTTTAAAGACAATAAATTAATTGAACACAAGAAAAAGGAAACTTTATAAAAAAATTAGAATAATGGCGGGTAGAAAAGAGGGCTGCACTAAAGATTATGTACTTGTGTTCTTGAAGCTGAAAATTAACAAGGTTCCTAACAACTTCTGAAAATCACACAAATCCCAAGCTATATCCAGGGTTTTCTCTTAATAAAATTAACTCTAAAAACAAATTGGAATTTTACCTTGGGCCTTTTTTTTTACTTTTTATGTACATTATTTATGTATAAATAATGCTCCCCTGACCCTCCCCCAAATTTCCAGAACAAATGGAAACTCTTAAGAATGATCAAGCTTTACCTTATTATTTAAAATTTTTACATCTTGAATTATCAAGTTATCACAGAGGATTTCTTGGTACTTTAACCTGTTTAACACCCTAAAAGAAGTGCACATATATACTACACACAATCAGCCCAGTCAAAATGTGCCACAGCTGACAATTTGGCTGCCTGCCACAATATAGCTGCCGCTAACTTCACACTTTTCACACTTCCATTCAAGACAAGGTTCAGCCTCTGCTGCCTATTACTATCACCAGCTTGCCTTCCACTCAAAAACATTTTGACTGAGCTCATCCATACATACATACATAAGTGGGAGATTAGGTTACATGAGCGAACCTGCACTATGGAAAGAGATCAATGAATTACAATTCAAAGAAACATTGATAAATAAAATAAATCAATAGAAATGACAAAAATCAAACTAACAGCAGACAGTACTCTTTCAGCCTTCTGGACCTGAGCAGTGCAGTGATCTTCAACTAAGTGCTTAATTTGGACATAAAACCAGAACTTGGTATAGCTAAATATTATTATTTTTCTTTTAATATTCCCACTCCAGCTGATGTGTATTATTTGAATTACAAGTCTTATTAGCATGCAAAATCACCTATGGACAAGGCACACACTTTGGACATAAAACCAGAACTTGGTATAGCTAAATATTATTATTTTTCTTTTAATATTCCCACTCCAGCTGATGTGTATTATTTGAATTACAAGTCTTATTAGCATGCAAAATCACCTACAGACAAGGCACACACTTTGCACCAAAATAGCTTTGCATCAAGTACATTATCTAGTACATCATTACCATCTTCAGGTATTTCTAATTTACTTGTGAAAATCACACAAATCATAAGCTATATACAGCATACAATCAACAGCAAATTATTAGAAAGGAATGCAGTAAATTTTAATAAGAATATTACTAAGTAGTTAAATAACAAATAGCCCAGTAAAATTGTGCCCGTTGCTGGGAATTTGGTTCTCAATAAAATTAGCTAAAATA
The DNA here is from genome assembly GCF_964200805.1 of Pocillopora damicornis. Taxonomy (NCBI): domain Eukaryota; kingdom Metazoa; phylum Cnidaria; class Anthozoa; order Scleractinia; family Pocilloporidae; genus Pocillopora; species Pocillopora damicornis. The sequence continues at coordinate 8,318,744 of NC_142677.1, read as the reverse complement.
GCCAATCTTGAGTTTTACTGCTCACTCAAAATGGGCTGGCAGCTTACAATTTGGCCGCCTACAATGAAGTACCTTCCGCTAACTTCACATTTTTCAGACTGCTTTTCAGGAAGAGGTTTGGCCAGCTTTTCTACTACTCAAAAACATTTTGACTGGGCTATGCAAGTGTTACTAGCATATAAAAAGCACCTTCAGGTAGATTACAGCAAAGCAGACTTTGTACCAAATGCTCTGCATTAAGTACATCATTACCCTCTTCAAGTATTTCTAGATTACTTGTAAAAATCCCACAAATCACAAGGTATATTACATTATACATTCCAGTTGACAAAGCAATCAAGGGTAATTTTTTCATAATGGATGCAATGATCTTCAATATCAAGATTATTTGGTACCTAAATAGTAAAATGTTCGAGAGAAGAAATAATCATAAACATTTTTCTTTCTCATCAGCATCGACTTCCAAAAGTAATGGATAATGACCACCTAAAACAAAGAAGAAATAAATCAAATTTTTGATTTCACAGGGCTTCAATACGAAACAACTATACATATCTTTTATTTCCTACCACTTACAAGTGGCAGGAATGGCTGAAATGGCCTTCACGTGAACACAACAGAATCCTATGCGTGTATAACCATGTAGAACTATTTATTCGGTATCGAAATTACATCCCAAATGTCATGATATTTGACTGAAACTCAGCTTACCCATCTTTCGTTTAGACTTCGAAACTTGCTGCTTTTTACCACCGTTTCAATGTTTTCTTGTTGTTCATAAGGTGGTAGGGCCATTGCAGACCGTGATCGCGTGATTTTTTTTTTTACTTGAGAACCAGATCACAACACCCAAGCCTTTTCACGCTAAATATTAAACTACTGAGATTTCCTTCGCCGCCGTAAGCCGCCATTTTATCTTTCCCTGAATACTAGTTCCCAAGCTTCGAGCCCGAAGGTCTCAGACATGCACTGAAATTATGATATTCGTTATTTCAGGGCCAATTTAGAAATAACGATAATCGTTATTTTGGTGTCGAGATCATGCTGATCACAACTGAACGCACATTTACCCCTTTCCTCCGCCATCTTGAATGCTGTAAGACAGTGGAACCGAGTCCTTCTCTTTATTTAACACGTGTAAAGAGGATTGGTAAAGAGTGCCACGAAATTACTATATCCATAAATTTGGTGCCAATTTAGAAATAACGATAATCGTAATTTCGGTCTCGAGATCATGTTGATTCTCTCACGATCCGTAACGGCTCAACCTCATCCCCAGTAGTTTTCGGTCAGAATTTTGATAGATCAGAGACGGCAAATAGAATACCTCCGTGGGGTCATTACCGGGAGACTTCAACCCTCAGAGTTTTTTTTTCAGGTAATGATGCAGCTATCTTTAAAACTGATAAGGAATCTCCCGGGAGGAGGTTCACCCACCCCCTGCCGTCCACACAAACACACAGTACCACGTTTAGGTGATGCAGTTGTGAAAATGGACCAATTTTGGCGTTTCTTTTAGCCTACTTTGCATCAATTTCAATTCCAATTTTTTAAGGAAGAATTTGAAACAACATATGAAAAAATACAGGATAGAAAATTTGGATCTTTTAATTAATATTTTACTGCCAACCATTGCAGCTTCATTGTTGGCACATGTAAACAAATGGAAGTATAGCACAAATAGTATGTTGCGGTGCTTAACATAGGCTAGGGAGATAACCTGCTGCGGTGGTTTATTTTGTTAACCTTGCAGTATGGCAGGGATAGAGCATCCCTTCTTTTATTCCCCTAGAGCTTACAAATTTTTGCTCTGCTGTTCCTATTGCACCACGATAGAGACACCTGACACAGGTCTAAGTAGGAGGTGACTGCTGCCTCACACAACCATACTCCATCTTATAGAGCTCTTTGTAAATTTATATAAACACCCTTACAATTTCCCCAGTCCTGGAAAAAAATATTTGCAAGGGAGGTAGAAGGAAAAACAAAACTCCAGGTTTCAGATGCTAATTCTGAAACAAGTGTCACTTAAACATAATTTTAATTCTTAAACAACAACCATTCTGAGGGAAAGAATGACAATTTAAATGAATACAACTGACTTGCGCTAATGAACAAGAAAATCAAGTGATGTCCTCCATCCATGCTGATGTTTTAAAAACATCAATTTTGATTTCCCCTTGTGCTTTGACTATATCTTTGTTCATGTGACATTTCCCTATGACTACTTTTCTCTGACCAGGGAGAGGCAAGCAAACCCAGCCCCTTATATTCCTCAATCACATCCCTTTGTTTTTTTCTGGGTTAGACTTAAGGAGACTTCAATGGCATGTGCAAAATTATAACATTGCTTTATATTAAGAGTGAAGAATTCAAATATACAGACCAGACTTCCCATCATTTTTTATCAAAATACATACCCTTAATCCAAGCTGTCTTCCCCTATTTCATTTATCTTAATTTCACATCCAGACTTATTCATTTATCCTAGAGATGCTCAAATATTCCTCAAAGTTTTCTACAAGTTCTGCCCATTTCAGAGCAAACTTCAGTAACAACGGTTGCAAATGTATCATTGGAAGGGTATAGAAGGCCGCAAAGATACATAAGCTGATAGTTAGATCAGGGAAGTAGGCAAATTTACCAGGAGTGTGAGCAGGTGAAACTTGAGCAAAGAGACCTCACCATATTGATACAGCAGTTGATATCTGGTTCACAGCAAAAGGGCTTCATTACCCTCAAGCCATCATGCTTTTTCAATTTTTGGCTACCTCAGATAACAGATATCTTGAAAAATTACCTAATGTGACAAAATTAACAGAAACAACTTCTAAAATCATTAGGTAAATAAAACTGGAGCGCAGTCAAAAAACATTTCATGCACTCAACTTAAAAAAAATTTATGTAACTTCTCCACTTCAAAGAAAAGAGATATTGTGGTATGACAAAGAATACGCAAGCAGCTTTTAAAAAAAAATATAACAAATTTCCTAGTATCTATTGAATGACAGAGCTGCTACCTGGCGATTAAAACCTCTCCACTCTTACAACCAGAGCTGCCATAGCTAAAAATTGTTCAAAATAGCTCAGTGGAGGTTACATAAATTATTAAATGGCTGCCAGTAAACCATCTTTCAGGCGACTCTTTGCAAGTTCTGACAGGGCCTGTAAACAAAGCAACAAATAATTAAAAATTATAGTCAACTTCCACTAACATCATGTAATTTATTTTTGCATTTTGCGTGAATTTGATTGAAAATCATTATCTTTCACCATGCTTGAAAAAAACAAACAAACAAACAAACCAACAAAAAAAAAACAACAACAGCCACCATTCAATACAGTAAATTGCATTAATTCAGGGTCTGTTTTGTAATGAACCACAGTTATTGTCCACAGCAAATATCATAATAACCAAAACAACTAGTTTTCACCCAACACCCCAACCAAGAAAGGAAAACAAGAAAAGTGAAACACGAGTGAGCATTAACTTGTATTTTATGACTTCCTTTTTGGTGTTTATGAATTCTTCTGCTTACACTTCAAAGGAACTCTTAATATTCCTTGATACTTCTTGGTAAAAGACATTAATCATGATATAAGGAGTCAAATTTCAGTAAAGAAAACATAACTGCCATACTATGGCTAGCATATGTTTGGTTTGGGTCCATAAAACATCTTAAGCTTATAGAATTTTTCTCTATCTGCCCATTTCTGAGAGAACATGCTTTCATTTTGCAATATAACAACCTAATTACTAAACACACAGACCTTGAAAGATCTGGGTTCATGTATAGCAAGGTCTGCAAGGATCTTCCTGTTTAACTGGATATTGCACTGACAAAGA